>NW_020800102.1:0-196271 GCF_003590095.1 Trichoplusia ni
AATGCAAACTACACTCATTGTAAACTATAAAAACACAATAAAGAAAAATGTATATATAAAAGAGCGCTATTATCGCCAACAACTGCTTTGCAGTTTGGCGATTTTTTATGTAATTTCCTATTTTCTATTTTTTAATAAATAAATATAAAAAAATGGGCCGCCTTATATCCCCACCGCGCAACCGAACTCGCGCAGCCGCCATTGCCGTATAAATACCGCGAGCGCCCCCGACGTCACGTAGTCGAAATCGAGAGGTGAAGGTGCGAATAATGGAGAGGTGGCGTCCATATTTTATTCCCATAATCGATCATCATAGACTAGCAGCGCGACCGCCGACGTATTAAGTCGTGAAAGTGAAGCAGTGCAGTGTTTCGACGTGTCATCCGAGCTGATCGACAGCGGTTCGAGGCCGACCCCGGCGGATCGTGGCGATCGAGCGAAGCCACACACACACATACACACAATATCGCGTGCGAGCGGCGACCATCTGTGAAACATCGAAGTTGCGCCCGGCTTAGAGGACGCGAGCGTCGTGACGGAGCACCCCCGACTGAAACAACGCAGTGCCCGTCTACATATTATACAAGTGTCCGTGTTTACTCGAAAAGTGAAGGAGCGAGAGCGACAAGAAGACCACCTAGACCAAGAAGAACAGGGGGCGCGTATCATGAACAGGCCCAGTCCCCCCACCGCCGCGGGCGTGCAGCTGCAGCAGGCACGCGGGCGGCGGCGCTCGGCGTTGCGGCGCGAGCGGCGCGACGAGCGCTGCGAGCGTTACGCGGCCAGCAAGTGGGGCGCAGCACCCGCCGCCGCCGCGCTGCCGCCGCCGCCCACGCACTGGCGGCGCGAGGGCCGCTGCAGGCCCGAGCCCGACCGCGCGCTGCCGCTCAAGCTGCTCCTCAACGTGACGGCGTAGAGCGCCGCTCGCCATACGGACTCTAAGCTAGTGATAAGTGGCGCGGGCGCGGTGCGGCGGCTCGTCCGTCGGGCCGCGTCCGCCGCTCTGTGCTAAGTTTTTTATTTCGAGGTGCGTGGCGCGGCCGCTAGTGGGCTAGGCCCGCTCGCGGCCGCGCTCCGCCGCCGACCAAATTCCGGCGTTAGGTATTATTTTGTGAAAATTTTAGTAGGTAAGTGCAGCCGCTGCCTCGCGGGCGCTGCCGTGGCCGCCCTGGCCCTAAATATGAGAAAAAACACAAAAAAATGAATAGGGCGTCCCCGGAGCGCCAGCCAGGCCGCGGTGCCGGCGCAGCAGCCGCGCCGCCCGGCGGGCGCCTCTTTATTTTCTCGGGCCCCCGCCGGCCCAGGCGCCGCGCGCTGATGCGCCGCTAGTCGTATCGTTTATTTATCTTGAGAGCGATGTGTATTTTATTTGAGTGCGCCGAGCCCGTCTCCGGCGGGAGAACCTGCCGTGCAAAGCTTTAAACGTTCGTGTGTGAGGCAGGGCCCGGCGCCCCCTAGTTGTAGATTTTAAAATTTAACAATACGGTAAATGTGAAAACCGACTGTTGAAGATTGGGAGTCTATTATATATGTTTGTACAGTATAGTATATTGATCTCAGCTGCGGGCACTTGCGGCCCCTTTCGTCTAGGAGCTTTCTGTGATGTACAAAAAAAAAACGAGTATATTTGGAATTTTACAAGTTTTTTATAATTAATTTGTAATGTAATACTTTAAGTGAATATTGAGCGTGGGCGGTGGCCGCTCTGCGCATGACTGCCCGCAGCATCCTGTCCCACCTAGTCCCATCCCCAGTTCCTGTCCTATCCCAGGGCTCTTCGGAGCCCGCCAAATGCTTCTCGGTTTCTGGTCAAGAGACGTCTCTAGCTCGTCACTCTTCATGAGTGGAGCGATCTTTCTTTTAGGTAACCTCGAAGAAACTGCAAGAATGACTGGCAATAGCAAAACAAACAAACTACATAACATAAACAAATTGCCATGGAAACCAAAACAACATCAAGTCTCAAGAATAGAAACATAGAAACTAAAGGGAAACTTAGAAAAGAAGACAATTTTTGGTAAGTGTCTCTAAATTTTTAACAAAACACTGCTTCATACATGCACACAAACAATTTACATAATTACCACAAGTTATGACCAACATACAAAAAACAAGTTTTCTCTTTCAGAACATGAAGACAACCAAACAATGGTTCAGTTTTAAATTTCTCTTGTGTAACTAGCGCTGCTATTATTAATTAAGCCTTAAATATAAATAACACAATTTTGAAAGCCCAGTTTTAAATGAAAACTATCTATCATGCAAGATTGGGCTAGAAACTGTGGTAGATACCTGTCAACTCAAGGAGTTAAACCAATTTATAAAGTTTAAAACATTGCTCTATACTCAAGATATAAATGGGACTATCTTAGGTTCATGGCTAGCTCTTTACAAAATTTTCCTTTGTCACAATTAAAAAGTTACAGAAACTGTGAATTACAACTTAAATGTGTTAGCAACGTTTAAGTGCTCGGCACTTATCCAAGAAGCATTTTTCACCTTTCTCGATCCTGTCAAGTCTTATTTAATAAATTAATGTGGTCACTTCTGTTTACCCTTCAGTTATACAATGTAAATCCTTCTAGGCCTACAAGCCTCTATCTGACCTATAATATAGTTTGTTGCCTCAGATCTTCATTTTGGGAGAACTTATTCTGTTCATATTTCTATTATATGTGGTATAGCTGTCATTTGGTCCCATATGAATTCATAGTTGTTTCATTCAGTCAATAGTTTTTATGTAATGTTTGTTTTATTGCAAAAAAATATTAGATTTTTCTGATATAAAGCTAGAGTTTGTTTGAACATGCCAATCTCGAGAACTACTAGTTCGATTTGAATAAATATTTCACTGTTAGATACCCCATTTATTGACGAAGGCTGTGTGATATATCATTATGCTATAATCAATAGGTGCAGAGCAGTAATGAAATATTACAAAAACAGGGAGAATATGGAACTCTGAAACTTACTAATCCGATTTTTTAAACCCCTAACTTATGTCTTCTACACCCGGACGAAGTCATGCGCAACAGCTAGTATAGATATTTCTAAATGCTTATAAAGATTCCACTATACTGCATGTACTATAAATACTTCTATAACTCAATGATCTCCAGTCAATCGCATTTTCAAGAGACACAATTCAAAATTGATAAGATAAAAAATTACTACAGTCATTGTTTTTCAACGTATTTTATCAGCTTGCATCACTGAGATATAAGTTGGGAAAATAAATTATAAAGGAAAATTTTCGAATATGATTCTACTAATATTATAAACGCGAATGTTCGTATATATAGATGTTTGTTCCTCTTTCACGTAAAAACCACTGAACGGATTTTGACGAAACTTGGTACACAGTTGATAACCAGGATTAACGTAAAGGATAGTATTGTTATCCCGATTTTATGATCCCGTGGGACCATTTTCAGTTTGTCGGGCAACGGCTAGTTCTATGATAAGTTTATTGCGAAACATTTTAAAAATTGTGCCCTTATCCGAATTTGTACATCGGTCGTTACTCGTTAGATATCTAATAGTAGTTTTGACCACGGTACCGGAGTTAACAACATCCATAACTTATTTAGAAGCTGCGAGAAATTCCCGTAATTTGCAATACATTGCGGAACCATCAGCCCCGATTCTGCTATTTACAATGGCCGAATGAATGGCATTGGATTAAATTTGAAATTATTCCTATTCTCTTAAGCATTTTGCCGACACAATAATTGGAAATTCATTGCATTGACCTTGAGTGTGCCATCCCGTACTAAATTTCCAATTATTACGAAGAATGACTTTTTAAGCCAATTTTCATTCATTCGTCAGACTTTGTATATAGCAGATTTGGGGCCCTGGTTTTAAAAGTAATTTATCTACGCCAGCAATGTACAGCACTTTTCTAAACTTATCGGAGTCTGCTTGTCACAGATGTGTTCTCAAGTATTTTCAGTTGGTCGTTACGTAACAACACAGCCTGCAAGTTGTGTAATAGTATTTACAAACATTCATAGCGCGGCACTGTGGCTCCATCTATATTTGTAAACAATACGTTTTGAAACAGCGGCCATATTGGGTTTCGTGACGCTTTGACAATAAAATTAGATGATTAGCTTATGAATTTTTAGGGTATACTAATGGAATAAATTCAAAATAATTGTCCTGAGGCCCCGGTGTCTGTTTGTCAAACCCAGGCTGGATCTCATGAACATTAAGAGTTGAAATTTAATAAAAATAAATGATCAAAAACATTTGATGAAAAATGAATGATCTTGGCGGGGGGTTTCACAAACATTCAAGTCACATGCACAAGACAACCAGACTCGGGACAAGCATTCGTGGATCACACAAATTCTTGTCCTACGCGGGGATCGAAGTCTAGCGCTATAGTCCATACACCATTTCTATTGAACTACCATGTCAATGGTCGTAGGTTCGAATCCCGGCACGCAACAGTGCATTTTCGAATTCATGTGCATATTACAAAGTAATAATCACTTTTTTTAAAACGGTGAAGTAAAATCATCATGAGGAAAACACACTTGATTGTATTGAAATTTCAAGACATTGAAATGAAACTACTTCAATGGCTTAAATATTGTATAAATGAAATAATATGTGCGTAGTGGGTATTGGGTATTTTGATTTTAAATAGGGGTAAACGGGTCAAGGCGTACATTTTATCCCGGCATTCCCACGGGAACAGGAACCACCGCGTGCTGTAAACTGAAGTCCACACGGACGGAGTCGCGGGCAACAGCTTAGTAGATTAGAAAGAAAAAAAATATATATTGTATGGTTGATGTATAACCTGGTGTCAGAGTTTAAACCGCCCTTGAAACATTCTCAGGTGTGTTTTCCTCACATTCTCGTGAACCTAAGGAACCATAATATTTATGCCAAATTTCAAAGCCAATTCCAATTCCAGAAAGAAGTTTCATAATGCTTTGAACCCCCATAATCCCTTCTTACAACCCTTTATTCAGTTAAAAAGTAGCCTATGTCCTTTCTCAAGCTTCTAGACCACAGGTTTACCAAATTTCATTACAATCGGTTCGACAGACAGAGATACTTTCGCATTTAAAATGATCAAATAATTAAAATGCCAATATATGTTCAGATGACATTTTAACAATAAAATAACAACATGAGAATTGGGGACGCGACTTGTGTCATAAATATTGTGACAGAGACTGTCATTGTTTTATTGGCAATATTTGGCATGAATTAATATTGAAATAACGTGTGGCTTAACTTATTTTTATACGACTGAGATGAAATTCGTAGGATTTGGAATTATTTCAGTAATTGACAGTTATACTGTTGATCATGGACCAAAAAAAACGCAAAATTAAATATAACATTCATTTTTTGGATTCCGCTCCTCGTAGGGTAAAACGGGACCCAAAAGATCGCTGACTATCCGTTCGTCTGTCACCTCAGTGCCGGCGTAAGGGCCACTGACACCCCCGGACGAAAATATTGTGGCGCCCCACTTGAGGGAAGCAATAATCAAGTGTTAGTTTTTTTGCTGATCCCAAGTAAAATTTTATAAAGAATTTCATGTTTCCTTTAGCGTTACGTTTGCGGTGGAGTATTCCACCTCTACACACAGTTCTGAGGGTTTGCGCCAGGAGAGGCAAGAGACTCGACTTCAGACCTTGGGCGCCCCCCAGAATTTGTCGCCCTGGGCCATCGCACCATCACGCCACCCCCCCCCCCCTAACGCCGGCACTTTGTCACCTGAATAATAGTCCCTCTTTTGATAGGTGAACATCTTATTCCCACGTTTTTATAAACTCACTTTCTTGTTTATTTGTTTGTTTGCTTGTTTGTCGTTTCGGTTGGATTTTTGCAACTTCATTTTGAGGCCACTCTCCGATAAGCTAGTAGGCTGAAATTTTCAGAGATGGCTATGCAATTTACAACAATTAAAACGGCTGGACCGATTTTGATAAAATTTGTATGGACATTTTAAAAACGTGATCTTTTAGATTTTTTAAATGTATTAATTTATTGATCTAGTCAGTTTCTGAACTAAATGTTTTAGAGTAACAAATGAACAGTTATTTTTTTAACTTGTTTTTAACAAAAAACCATGGCGATTGTGAGTCACGGCCGTGACTAGCGAATTTAAACAAAATGATTAATATTTAGATCCGGTTACTGCTTTAAAAAAATCAGTTCTTAATTATAGGAGGCTTAGAATGTTGCAACAACTTTAAAATGACACACTCCTCTGCAGGCTTCTCATACAGAGAACGAGCATTGATCACCACGCTTGTGAGCTGCCCCACGGTGGGGCGCCATTACCGAAGCTGTTAATAACACCAGCCTGTAACTGTCCCTCTGCAGGCCTCTCATACAGAGAACGAGCATTGATCACCACGCTTGTTTGCATAATCAATAATTAACACATTTTACAACACAACATACCTAAAATAATAATATTAGTTTCATGTATAGTATCCAGAGGCCATTTTTGACATAACAACTTGTTTTTTTTTTCTTTAAATTGGGTCAAAGTTGTTTCGTTATCAGAATTATTATCACTTGTTGAAAATATTTGTGCAGCAGTTATAACATTTATTTAACATATAAATAACTGTGTTAAAGTTTTTACTGACCTAAAAATAGAATGTGTTAATGGATCGTAAGTTAACAGTTAAAATTCGAATTTTAACTGACATTTGTATTCTTAAAGGGCACGTTACTAAGTCACGTTCGTTAACTATATTTTTCTTAAAAAATAAATTATTACCCGCACTAAGGAATTAAATCCCTGGTTAGCGGGAGGTTTCCCCAAACGTTCAAATCACATGCCAACACAAGACATTCCAAAACTTAGGATAAGCATTCGTGAAAGTATAGGGAAATACGAATAGTGTCATTCATTGATTTCATTCATCTCATTGAAATTTGTCATTCATCCATTGAAATTGGGGGCCCTGGAATAGAAGAAAATACAAAAATGTTTGCAGAAATATCGGACAAAAATCTTTCAAAATCACAAACAATTGCAAATTAAAATAAAATCTACGTGTACAAATTGTGTTGATCGCCTCTAAAGCTTTTTAGAAGGAGCTTTTGTAGATTTAAATTTTCGTTAAGGTTATATTTTTGTAACCGGCGTGGTTTGACGCGCGGTGTCACTTAGTGTGTGCAGCAAATAAGGTTAGTGACTGCTCACTATTGTTTATCAGTAACTGTTTCAATTGATAAATAAATGACACACATTTTATTATTATTGTATCAATGAGGAAAATAACTATATTTATTTTTACGTAGCTGTACATAACGGTACAAGTTTTTATCAATAAAATTAAATATGTTGAAGTTTTTAGGTTATGTCATTTATGATTTTTGAAACGATTTGTAGTTAAAATCGGATTGAAATCAGGTTTTTCTGTTAGTTTAAACTAATATCTAAAACGGCTCGGTCGTTTTAGTTTAAACTGTATAGAATATGGGACTGTTGAAGAAGAAAATGGAAGCGTGAAACATTTTGCATTTTTTTTTATAAATTACAACTTGCAACGAAGCCTCGCGTTTTATTTGCGATTTCATTTTTTTTCAAACAACGCCACCTAGTCTCAACCAAGCAGAGCTTGTAATATGAGTACTAGACAACTGATAAACATACCTTCTTATGTATTTCTAAATACATACATAATATAGGTAAATTATATCCAGACGCGGAAGAAATGATCGTGCACATCACACAAACCTTTGTCCAGGGTGAGAATCGAACCTGCGACTTAAGGTATAGCAGTCAGGCACGTTAACAACTAGACAACAGGCCAGTCAAGACAATGAAACATCACATTATTATTATACGTAATTGCATTATACGTCTTTATTTTTATTACAACAAATAAGCCTTTGTCTGACACTAGAACAAAGATGGCGGCCAAACGTCACAACAACGAGTTTTACGAGCTCTTTTTTTACATCGCAAATATTAGTTTTACAACCGAACAAAACTGGTTCTGTTTGTAATAAAAACCTTGACTTGGATCTAATCTGAATTTTTAATTGAGTTTTGGACAGGTACAGAATATGTAATGCGTATTGTTTTCGCATTTTGTGTAACAAGGTCTCGAGTACTTTATTTGGTTTCTCCATTTTTTTAATACTTGTGTCGCGGGGTGTTTTGCAAACATCTCTTAGAAACTAGAAGTGAGGACAGGTTTTAAAAATAAGGCACGGTTACTTCACAAACAATTTAACCAAATCATTACAATGACAACTTAAAATTTATACATCGAACTCTAATTACTGCAAAAGGATATGAATGGCAATTATCGAAATAACAATATGGCTGCTATGCTGCATGAATACTACGAAGGTGACGGAGATGTTCCAGAAAGTTACCTACATGTGGCGACCTCCGTGGTCGAGTGGCGTACGCACCGGTTTCAAGGTGTCGCTAGCTCTGAGGTCCCGGGTTCGATCCCGGTCGGGTCAAAGTAAAAATTCACATTTCTACATTGTCTCGGGTCTGGGTGTTTGTGGTACCTTCGTTGTATCTAAATTCCATAACACAAGTGCTTTAGCAACTTACTTTGGGTTCAGAACAATGTATGTGATGTTGTCCGCATTTATATATTTTATATATATTTATATATTATGCAAAAAGAGACCCAAATTCTGTACAAGCACGGATAGCCGAGTGGACTCAAGTGACGTTTTTATAAGACTACATAACTTTGATATAATGCAGCTGGTAAAAAAGTTTTGTCAAACATTAACGTGTTCTAAAAATCTACACACGTTTTATGAACTTTTATGTTGTGCAAACACGAAAAGTTTGAATCAAACACCTAAACCGTTTTTGGAAACTAAACCGTGTATCACGATTAGTTTTAACAAACATTTAAAACTTTAGCACACAGCTTGTCTTAGAAACAAGTATTTGTAGACCATACCAATTTAAGGTCTTTGTGCATTTAATTTTGTGTCGGGGATCGAACTCGCAGCACGTCGCCTACAGTGGTCATTTGCGTTACTTACACCACTCGGGTACTTACATAGCGATTCCGAAAATATGAGTATATTGAACGAAACTCACGATTATTTCGGTAAATCCTTGATTTTATATTTTAAAAACAATTGTAAACTACAGTGCCGCCGCATCTGGCAAATTGAAGAGACAACTGGCAATAAAAAGTCTCAAATTCAAATTCTCGATCAAAACTTTAATGAAATATCTTTCTTAATTGATAAAATCAATGATGAAAATTTAAATTTATGCTAGACTTATGTTATTCTTTTTAGAAAACCCAATTTGACATTTAAATTTGAATGCTATGCTTTATAAAGCGAATTAAAGAGCCTATCAGCAAACAGCAACTTCTTAATTTTATTGTTTAGTTTTATTGATTTAGGGCCGATTTTTCAGTCGCCAGATAACTTTTATTCGACGAATATGTTTGACGTTTTGACAGCTTTTTATAGAAAATATGGCAAACGGCCATATTTATTACTCAGATAAAAGTTATCTGACGATTGAAAAATCGGGCCTTAACCAACGTTTATTTCTAACCGTACCGCGTTGACATAACTTGAACTCCGTCACCCCTTATAAATGAACCTGTTACTGTGCAATATGCATCTGTACGCGGTTATTGAACTCTCAGCGCGGCTGTCAACTGCGTCCAATCCGATTCGGGTAGAAATACATCTACACCTAGTTACACAAGCACAGAGGCACAGAGTATATTTTTGTAATGACTTTCGTGAGACAGTTTTTTTAAAATAATATACGAAAAGGAAGGTCAGTGGGTCATCTTAGGGGCGGAGTGTAGGAGTTGGAGTATATGCTTAGGGGCACTATGAGCGGCAAAGAAAACAAAAAGATATTTTTTTTGCATTTTCATTTTCGCCATGGCCTTAGGAACCAATTAACCTCTGAGAACCATGTGTCTACGATGCACCGTTTTCGAGATATGGGCCTTCGAATTTTTTAATGTTTTCATAAAATGTTTCTCGAACTGGGGGGGTGTCAGCTTGGGGCGGGGATCTTTTCATCGGCGGGGACAAGAGGGCCCACATCTGAAATTGTTTAATTTACCTGGTCCTGGGATACCAAGGCTAGGATCCACAGGAATATTTATTGTCCCCGCCGTAAATTGACGGCTATGATTGACACTTGAATGTCCACGCATACCCAACCTCAAATTAACCCCCATGTATGCCCGGTGCTGATCGGACATTATATAACTGTCCTGTCTGACATTTGCAGCAATGATTGGGTCTAAAGTTGCCCTATTTTTATTGGGGATCAGTTCTACGTGTATCCTTTTTGTGAATCGGCTAATGCAGCCAAAGGACCATGTTTGACGTTGCAATAGCCGACCCCTGTGGTATTTATTTGTGTAGAGGTTTGTGAGAGGGTTTCGTCAACCTCCACAATATCGTTATCCCCACCGATCATTTCGCGGTCATAGGCTTCGGCCACTGCGCACACTTCCCGCAAGTAATGATACACTTAGATTGCCGTCTTTCGGGTTACCCCTACGTCCCTGGCTGCCTGCGACACCTTATCTTTTCGAAAAAAATGTAATAATAATCTATTCAAAATAGTTATATTGCTGCGTTCAAAGAAAGTCCCCTTTAAGGGAGACCTAATGATATTGCAGCCTGTTCTCCTGCACCGCCACCTGAATCCCAACTTATAATTGTTATTCCGTTCGGCATTGATGGGATTCGATGGCGTGCAATTGGGAAGGTCTATGTCCAGCAGTGGACGAATCTGGGCTGAATTAATTGATTGAATGGTCAACCCATAACCCACAGAGTGCGAGGTGTCGCGGTTTTCATCCAGGCGTAGGATTTGTATATCCCAACCCAAGTTTCACAACAACACCCTGTCTTACAAATAATTAGTTAAAAATGAAGGTAGAACGAGCAACATCTCCTGTCAAGACAAACGCCATCTAAGTCTACCCGTGACCATGATACCTGCAAAGGTGTTGAAACGTCGGAAACTAAAATGTAAAATTAATCTGTGATAAAATCCGTAAAAGAAGGATCATTTCAATAGCTACCTCTTTTAGGTGAGCTATATCACTTGACTATCCGAGCAGACCATGATGGGCCACTACCAGTCTGGTGACTTATTATCTCCTCCACGGACGCCGAGTGGTTGAGGTCTCCAAACCCACTGTGCGCGACATGTCGCGGGTTCGAATGTGTAGGACAAGCGTTTCGATGATCCAACGCTGCGACACAAGGATTAAGTTTCTTAATGCGGGGGATATTTATTAAAAAGATGAAAAAAGATTTTTAGTTGTCGAAGAAAGTCGCAGCGTTAAGCCGTGTATATCTGTTTGGTAGGCCGCCAAATTCTGTTTCCAGGTTTCCCGCCACTTCAGCTGTCAACGTCAACTGTCACTTGCACTATACTATAATGCAACAATGTCTTGTCAAGGAATAGAGATCAGCAAAAAGTTTATGACGAAATAAATAAAATTATTGAAATAGTCGTTGCCTTCACAATAAATGAATTTAAATTGTTCTGTCTCTGGTTTTATTTATGTTATTACAACTACCCCTATTTTAATAAACCTGTTTTGGAGTTTTTTAAATCATTTTCTATGGAGACCCTTGGGAATGAAAGCGAGCACCCTATTTTTTGTTGCAAATGAATTTACATATAAAATAAGAATTAAAAGAGCTGTAGGTAAGCGTAAGTATTGTCTGTAATCTCAATTTATGTAAAGTATCACTTTTAGTTAAGGGTAAGTACATTTTAAAAACGAATCGTATATTTTATATTAAAAAAAAATATTTATGTCAGATTATTCAGAAAAAAGAGGAACTTAAGTATACAAAACAAAAAAAATGCATTAAACTTTTAATTGCTACTATTTACAGTACATTCGTAAAAAAAGTAAGAATACGTAGGTATTCTCAATTCACATTTTAAGCAAAACATTTCACTTACGCAATCATTTTACGCGTAACGTCACAAAGAAGTATAGACACAAAAGAAAGCAACTGTAATTTTGACAGCTGTCAAAATCAACTCAAACTGACATTGTCCATATTCGTCACGTTATTGTCACTTGGTTTCGCGGCGACTGTTATTGTGTAATTATGTCCCAAATTACTTAGAGTAGTCAAGTCACTGACAGGAATAACATTTGCGACATTATCTGTACCGCTAGACTCTACATTCAAAGTTCTAGTCTCAGAAACAGTATTTGCTTTTAAAATCGTATTAATAATCTCTATTTGTACTTTCGAAAACGCGTCTGGCGTTAATTTTTTTAGTAAAACACTAATATATTGTAAAAAGGCGCCTAATTCGTCGGTTTCTTCTTTTTTTTTCTTGATCGGGACGTCGTCGTCGCTGTCAAATCTTTGACGTTTCTTGGGCGATTTTGGCGCGGATTTGTGTACAGTTCTGACAGGTGTCTTTTTTCTGCTCGTTTCGACTTGCGGATCTTGTTCGAGATATACTATTTCTGTGTATGTTTCGTTATCGTCAGCGTTCGATGCTTCTGCGTCTGAATTCTGTTCATTGTCCTGAAAATAAAGGAGAGAGTAAGTTGAGGGGTAGATTATGAATGTTTAAAGAAAAATCCTCAATAAAGGAATTTAGCGCCGATTTTGTCGTTTATTTATTGTTTTCTTGTTGTTAGTGTAACTGGCAAGTAAGAAATAAAAAATATTCCTATAAAAACATTTTCTTTTGAACAGCAACCTAACATTATGTTGCTTTATCCATGGAAGAATTCATTAAAATTCGCAACTTCCGTAAACTTCATTGGGCAGTACTAATTTGTAAATCTCTGAACCATCCAGGGCGCCACCCAAATGCATACAAAAAACAACATTTAAATCGGTTCGGCCGTTTCGGAGGAGTTCAGAGAATCTCTCGCTATACACGAAAGTAATATTACAACAGGATATTTTACGTGCTTTTTTGTACATTAGATTTCAACTGACAACCGAAATAATAACACTGTTTATGTAAAGGAAAATCAAATTTTCAACGTAAACCTCATACCTGCATAATCTGCAGCAGCAGCTTCGGATGCTGTTCCTGCAGATGCGCCTTCAGGTCCTCATAGTCGTTACTGATGTCAGTCCTGCAGACCACGCAGCACGCCTGCCTGTCAGACTCCTGCTCGAAGTAGCTCCATACGTCTGATAGTTTTAATGACTCGGCGGGGTCTTCGTCTGTGGACAAAGAGGGAATAGACTGAAAAATCTAATGAGAGAAAGGTTTTTTTACTTTTTTCAGACACTTTTTTTTATTTAAGTGATTTGATGAGGGGCTGCAGTGTCAAATCTGTATGGAGCCCTCTATTAAGAGCTGTCGGGGCGAAAGAGTTGAACCGGGAAATTCTTTCGGGTATTTCAGTTGATATTTGCATATCGCATCATCAGATAGGAATGGAGTTATAATGATAAATGAGCATTTCCGTCGTTATCTACAATCGTTAACTTCAATAAAATCGCGCCTCCGGATTGACTCCGGTTGGGTCCGAAACTAGTCGGGCAACCCCGATACACACGCGCGAGTAAACCGTTGCATCATTCAATAACGTCAATTACGCCCAAATGTATGAGAATGATATTTCGTTTCGACAAGTCTTTGTCAAGTGACTTTGAACTTCATACATTTGAGTGTTTTGTATGGACCGATTGTAGATATATCACTTGCTAGAGCTTCTAGAAAGGCAGGTAAATAGGGTATTCATAAGTCAAGTTAATAAAAACACATTTTCACTTAAAAAAATATTTTACTAACCGACTAAAAAGCAGTCATATTGAAATCAGTCTGGTTTCATCTTAATTTTACGTTAACAAAATCGGTTCATCCTTTCAGAAGTTCGGAAGTCCATGAGCAGTTATATAATACAGTACCTAAGTACAAGAACCATTTGTATCATTGGTACTTACTCCATTGATATCAGTATCCGTAGTAACAGTTACTTCAGTACTCACTAGATTCTTATACACCTCACTACTTGTGGAACATTCAGAATTCGACTGCAAAGCTACCTTAGTGGTAATAATTTGTTTAATTATATCCCCTTGCAGTTGTTCCGAAACATGTTTTGGCAAATCACTTAATAACGAAACGACATATTTTCCAAAATAATTAAGACTTTCCGATTTACTCGGTTTTCTATCCCTAGTATCGTCATCGGAACTGTTATTCGACCTGTTACTAAATATCCTAGTATTTCGTAGCCTAGTATTTGGTACTTGTAACTGTTCTCTTTTATTGATTTTTCTTTTGACAGGTGTCATTTTTAGGTTATGATTTTGTAGGTTAGTTTTTAGTTTTTTTGGTGATATTCCGTTTTGTAAGTCATCGAGGTCTTCCAAATATATAGCATCCATTTCCATTGGGTCTTTCTGTAAACAAATGTCATATTAAGAGATATTAAAGTTGAAAAAAAAACCGCAAATTTACAATTGGCAGATGTAAAAGAAACAAGAGTAGGGATCAGACAAATGCGACAGGTGAGATATAGAATTGTGTAAATAGAGGCTTATGCCCAACAGTGGGATCAACATGGTTACTAATAATGATGATAGTTACTACACAGTTACCACTTTGCCCTGTCGTCTATATTATATGTTTAAGACTAGCCAGTAGACAGTTTGAAAGTCAGATTCCTTACCTCATCCTCTGTTTCTGCATGTTTGGCATCATCCACCTCATAAACCTGTCCATCTGATGATATCATCACAGTTTTTGTATTTACTTCATCGGTACCCTAAAAGCAAAATAAGATATTGAAAAAAGTACTTTGAAAAGGGAGCTATTAGTTTTAAAACTAGGCTAACTATTTACAGTCCTTCTCTAAGTGTGTATGTTAATTAACCTTCATGTTACGAAATAAAAAGAAATGATTTATTCTGCAAAAGGATATACCATCACTTTTACATGTATTTTTTGGGAACGCTGTAGTCGACATTTCCTATCTGACTTTCCTGAGAAGAATTGTCAAAAGAAACTCAGTTAATCCAAAGGTATCAGATACCTCCATACCAAATTACATCAATATTAGTCCAACCGTTTAGGCGTGAGAAGCTAAGAAACATACACGCATGCAAACACTCAAATACCTTCGCATTTATAATAAAAGTATGCTAATATCCTCACATCATTAATTTTATAAGCTGGATGACTTCTCCTGACATGTTTGAGCAGGTTGCTGACTGAGGAGTTGAATGAGAACTGCTTCTGGCAGATCAGGCACTTCGCCAGCTTCGCCTGCTTGTCTACACACTCGAAGAACTGCCACGCGACTGATACCCGCCTATTTTGGGACCTGGAAAGTAAACTGTGGACGAAATGTTGTGCTGGTCGGTCTGCTGACCTTGGTCTTAGGAGATGATTGGTTAATTTTATACTGGCTTAGGTGCAGCGACTTTAAATATTTAATATTTTGTTTGTTTAGCACCTATACACTTATGTTACTATTGATATTGTAAACGAGAAAACAGAGTGCTTCTGAGGAGTTTGCTGCCTTGTAGAAGCACTTAGGAAGCGGTGAAGGGTGGGCGAAACTGGGTGCAACCTTCAAAAATGCTACTTAGTAGCTTAAATATGTATTGATTTACGAATAAATAAGTAAGTGAGTTAAGTAAACGTAAGATTTATGTTATATAGAGAAAATAGAAATACATGGTCTGTGAAAAACTTAACAGTCTAGCTCGCTTCATGGGATGCAGATTGTGTTTTTTTGGGGCAAGGCAGTGTTTCGGATAAGATAAAGCCTGGTGAGAGGCAGACAGACAGCAAAGCCTTTGTAATAGGAATTTACGAATTGCGGTTTTCACTCTTAGAGTCAAAAAATTTAAAACCTACCTCTTATCACCAATATCTTCGACATCGCTATCACTGATAGCCACGTTGTGGTCCCTGATGTGCCGGGTGAGGTCCGACACCGACTCGAAAGGGACCTCCCGGTCGCATACCTTACAGTTCGCGACGAAGGTATCAGGGTCCGGGACCTCGAAGTACTTCCATGTTGGACTCAGTTTCTGTGGTGACATTTCTCTGGAAATTGTTGTGCTGTTAGAATCTTGATCTTTGTTATTACTCTAAAAACTGTTAAAGAGGAAAAGTTTCGAATGGTCATCCCTACTAATATTATAAATGCGAAAGTAACTCTGTCTTTCTGTCTGTCTGTCAGTCTTACGCTTTCACGTCAAAACCACTGAACTGATTTTAATGAAATTTGGTACAGAGATAGAGTTGACCTTGAGAAAGAACATAGGATAGTTTTTATCCCGGACTTTTGAAGAGTTCTCTTAGAAACGCGATGTAACCGACATCGACGCGGGCGAAGCCGCGAGCGAAAAGCTAGTATAATATAATCAGTCTGTTTCCAGGCTCTATCCAATAATCGGAGAGTTTCAATACGCGGCAACAGGAATCACAGAATAATATGTGCAAATTTCAATTGTCACAGTTCGTGAGATGCCTGACAAACAGACAGACAGCAGAATCCTAGTAACTACTTACTTCCATACCCTTAGGGCATGACACCGCTAAAGTGTCTTTTTCGCGCATTGTGGATCCTTACTGCAGGAGTTGCAATAACGGTGATATGTGGTCCCAAAAAAGGATTATTGCGGGATGCCTTAAAGTGGGAGCCGTGTTTCTTACAAGATAAAATACCTAAGTATTATAACAACTCACTCTAAGTCAGTGTCGCTGTTGTCATCGACTCCGTCCTTGACATGTCTCTCTCTCCAGTGCTTCCTCAGGTTGCTGGTGGAGAACCTGTAGCTGTACTCCTTGTGGCACGCGTTACACGTCGCCATCGTACTGTCCTTCTTCGTGAAACAACTCCATATTAAATTAGTTTTCCCTGATTCGCTGAAAACAATACCATCATCATTAAATGATGTAACGGTTTACTCACGCGTATTTATCGGGGTAGCCCGACTAGTTTCGACTCGCGATCCCGCCGCGTCTGCTCATGATTAAGGACTCCGGTTGGGTCCGAAACTAGTCGGGCTACCCCGATAAATACGCGTGAGTAAGCCGTTACATCATTTAATAATGAATCAGTCTCACGATAGTTATTATAAAAATACCATCATCATTATTCTTTACCCATTTTTTTTACTTGATGCCAGTCCAGAATATCTTTTCCAAAAGGAAAAAGATTTTTGTTTTAAAGAAAATCTAAATCGTCAGATGGATTTCCAAAAAATCTCGGCAAAAACAAAAAAATTGATTCATACGGTAAGTTTAAATCTTGTGTGACGTCACTTATCAATATAATTTCGACTGACAAGTGACGTAATTGGTCTTCACTCACATACGTTTCAACATCTGAGTAGCCTGTTCGCGTAGTGGTTAGTAGCCTTGGTTGCTAAACCGGACGTCGTGGGTCCGAATCCCACCCAGGACAAATGTTTATGTGATGAGCATGATCATTTGT
This sequence comes from Trichoplusia ni, assembly GCF_003590095.1. Taxonomy (NCBI): domain Eukaryota; kingdom Metazoa; phylum Arthropoda; class Insecta; order Lepidoptera; family Noctuidae; genus Trichoplusia; species Trichoplusia ni. The sequence goes on from NW_020800102.1 coordinate 17,430, forward strand.
TCCGTGTATGTAAGGGTAATTTAACTATATATATGTATGTATTTAAAAATACATAACTATGTTTATCAGTTGTCCAGTACTCATAATACAAGCTTTGCCTAGTTTGAGACTAGATGGCGTTGTGTGTTTGTGGAATATTAATTATATAATTAGAAATTCATCCAGACGGAAAACGCTCAAGAAAATCTACTATTTTTCTGACATAGTTTGGATAAAAGATGTACGTTATTCACTTACATTTCCGAGTCACTGTTTTCATCCTTTTCCATTGCACCCTCAGAATGTCTGTGTATGAGGTGCTTTCTCAGATTCGTTATAGTGCCCTTATAACTGAAGTCTTTCTGACAAATATTGCAAGTAGCCAAGTGGTTGTCCTTCTTGGTAAAGAAATTCCATAGAGCTGATTTTCTTCTTTTATCAATGGTAGCACTGGAAATATTTCGTTTATTTAGTTTCGAGCAGAGAGTATTCATGATATTTTTTTAGGTGAACGGCTGAACTGGTATATGCTGGCCGGTTTTGGAGGAAACTTTTGACAGGTTGTAAAATTTACTAGAAAGGTATGAAATAAAGTTTAATAATTCGATTTTAAATTAAATGCTAGCTTTGAATCGATATACTTAAAACAGTCCTGTCAAAAAGTTCTTCATATGACGGAAACTATGGCTTAGTTTTAAAAGCAACGTGACAGCGGATGTTTTGCGATAGTTTTAATGATATGTCAGGATTTAATTTTGTTTTTGTGGATATTATTATGTCATTTCGGTATCATTATAGAAAATTATTTTGTTCATTCTTGCGTGTTATATAGGTAAGTATTATTCGCTGAAATATTATTTTTATGAAAATTTTACCTAAAAAATTAAGTATATTTTATAACCAACTGCATCAAGCCCTATCATCAGCACCTAGCCGAACCGCGCCTTATTGCTTAAATTATTTTTTTCAGATACATAGATATGTATAAAGAGAGTAACAAATAACGTGGCTTTCTATTGAAACAAAATTTCGATAATTAGTTAAATAAGATTCTGAAATTAACTGTTACAACATCACACATTTTTATTCTTTATAAACTAATATAGAATTAAAGACATGGCCATAGCTGGGCAAAAGCTCCTCCAAACCAGTAAAAATTTTACTCAAGAACTATTTAATTCCAGTCTCAATTACAATATGTAAACCTACGCGGCAAAAAAATCTCTAAAACATTTATAAATAAGAGTGTAAGGTGTGTTAAATCAATTAAAAGTACAATTGCATTGAATATATTACGTAAACGATGTAATACAAATTACAATTTAATAACGTTTATACTTTTTCATTCATAAAATATAAACGTAAAAGATCCATGGTTACTACGAATAGAGTCTTACTCGGTAAGCCGATAAGTATTTTACATAATACCACTGCGTATGTATATTCCGTAAGAGTATCTATGATCTATTACAAAACCAGACGAAATATCAATACAAATGTATGTAATACAGAAATATTGTTGTAGTTTTCTTAGTTTAATCGATTTATTCAATATAAGATTATAGCATTTTCATCCTAATTTGACATGTATTCATGCAATATTGTGAATAAAATAACCTTAAAACAGTTAGCGTACGTATATTGTTGTTAAAGAATGTATCTACCACATTACGCAAGTTAAATAACAACCACAAAGTATAAAACATCAAAAATAATAAGTATTCGTATCGGATAAATATAGTAGTAGTATAAATAACAGTTACAGAATTTAATAACAATGAAAATACTCACCACTCCATACCGTGACGCTGTCACACTGCAGTGTTGCCAAAGCGTGAAACACAATGACTACCACTGGTTTTGGTAGTTTTATTTTACATGTTATTTTTAATATTAAATATTTTTAATATTAAATAATTTGTTTAAAATATTTTTCAATGTTTTGTATTTAAATTAATTAATTTATTGTAAATGTAAGCTTTATTAAAATAAGCGTACATTTTACAAATAAATACATATTGGTAGCTTTTTGGAGAGGACTTTACGTCATTTTGGTTATATGTTACGATATGTATTAATTTTATACAAATAAACTATTCTTTTTTAACAATTTTTGTCAACTTTGAGAATAAATCTTAACAGCGCAGTCAAAGTAAATTTTTCGAACATTGGTGGATGAAAGACTTGGGCCGTGTGTTTAGAAAAGCATGTATAAAAAAATGCCAGACGTCATTTTGACAATTCATGGTGACCCGTGAGTAAACAAAATGAGCTATCGGTAGGTAGAATATTATGTTAGTCAATGTTCAATATTTAATTATGACCGATACTTTGATTTTCCTGTTACGATGAGGTCAAAATAATTCTCACACTTGTACGGCCGTACGTAACCATCGATCGCAGGCTAGCAACGTTTGACGTGGTCTCTCCGTGAATGGTTACCGTATTTCGAAAGAAATATATTTATGTAGATCCCGGCTGTCATTTGTCAGAATTTTGACGGTTGCTACGTGAAGTCTGATATTACTTCCTAAGGTTCATAAAAAGCAAGTTTTAATTATTAACTTGCGTGAGGTGAGTCATACTTGAATGATACAACGGTTTACTCACGCGTATTTATCGGGATCCCCCGAATAGTTTCAGACGCAATCGGAGTCCTTAATCATGGGCTGATGCGGCGACAGGATCGCGAGTAAAACTTTCGACTCGTGACCGTGCAAGTAATAATGATTTTAATTGATTTAAATTATGAGTTAAATTAATTCGACGAATTATAGGAGATCTCTAAATATTATTATTTCATGCGGCCGTAAGTATGTCACTATGATAATAAACTCAATCAATATGCATAAAATGCATCGTGCCTATTTCGAAATTGTAAATGATTAGGTATATTTACGCAATATTCATGCAAAATTATTCATATTGATATAAAAAAAATGTTTTGCTTTGTATCCGTTTTATGTCTTTAATAAATAATTTATGATTTTGTAATCTTTAAAACAATAAATATGTATTTATTTATGGTGACAACACTTAAACATAATGTCAGATTAGGAAACGGAAATTCAACTTTGCAGAAAATTGCTAAAATCAAAAGCGATTCGAAACCATTTTTTTTTTGGTATCGCGGGGATTCTTCATGGACACCCACTCCCTCGGGGGAGGAAATGAGTGTGTCGGTGTATGGCAATGCGTTGCTATCCTTCATACACATGGTTTCGAAACCATCGCTTTTGATTCTCAAGACGTCTGTCTGTTTTAGTTCGTTACCTAAGAACTCCGAACTGTATAAACCGATTTCGTCGATTCTTTTCTAATTTAACGAAAATGCTGTTTTCGTACTTAAAACAAAATGTATATTTGTCGCAATGACCTTAGTACCATCCAAAATATTTAAGTAGTACAAATGTCTTGCCTAGGCCGTTGTAGCTGTGCGGACTTGTGAGCTCAGTGCCGGCGTAAGGGCCACTGACACCCCGGGCGAAAATATTGTGGCGCCCACTTGAGGGAAGCAATATCAAATGTTAGTTTTTTGCTGATTGAATGAATTTCATCTTTCGTTTAGCGTTATGTTTGGCGGTGGAAGTATTCCACCTCTAGCGCAGAGCACAGTTCTGAGAGTTTGCGCCAAGAGAGGCAAGAGATTCCAACTTCAGACCTTGGCGCCCCCCAGAATTTGTCGCCCTGGGCCATCGCCCCATCACGCTCCCACCTAACGCTGGCACTGTGTGAGCTGTCTATTGGTATACCCCAATCAGTCCTTAGTGGAGGAAGTACCCTGCGAATATCCGGCGTTTGTTGACAAATTATAGTGCCAAGGAGGCTAACTTATAAACGAAACCTGCTTGCACCAAACCTATGTACTTAGGTAGATTTAAATTTGAAATGTGTTCTTTTATAGCCCGTTATAGTTTAGAAAAATGGTTAATTTGTTGGTTTGTTGACTGAAAAACAGGGTCTTTTAAATAAGAACACTGACTTCTATACCATGTCAACATTTAGATATACATAACCAATTAAATACGCTCCCTAATTTAAATCAAAATAAAAAATGATAATAATAAACTAACAATTTAAAACACTCCTTATTTTAACAAAGAGTGAGAAATAAATGAGTAGTTCTAAATTATGATTTGGGTCGTTAACTCATCGATAATACATATTTTAGAAAAATAAAACCTCTTTCAAAATTACTGAGCCGATGTACTGAGCCAAACTAAATCAAATATGTATGGGGCTAAATATCATCACGATCTATTGGACGTAAAAAAAACGGAATCGGTTCAAACATTCAAAAGTACAGAAGAACCGTCCTTTTAAAATCTCGACGCATTACAACAAAAAAAAAACATTACTCATTACTTTTAAAAGTATTAATAATACACGGAAACTCAACCCAGGGTTTAACCCGCGCAGAAATGACAAGCAACGTCACAAACTTGGACCGCGTCAAACATGACAGCGCGTGACGTAAGACGCGTCATGCGATGTCGTAATAACTATGTAACAGCGACCTGGTTTTTATGAAAGTCCGTGCATATGCGAGCGGTATATATTATGGAGACTATTTTTTATTTTACTAATTGTTTTCGTGACCTCGATTTGACCGGCGCCATCTTGTTTTGGTGTTCGAAATTTCATATACATAATATATTGTTTTGAATTCAAAGTAAGTTGCTAAAGCACTTGTGTTATGGAATTCAGAGACAAAGAAGTTACCACAAACCCCCAGACCCGAGACTATGGAGAAAATGTGAATTTTTACATTGACCTGACCAGGGACCGAAACCGGGACCGGGATCTAGCAACAACTTGAAACCGGTGCGTACGCCACTCGACCACGGAGGTCGTCATATTTCGAGTTCCGTATTTGTTTTTTATTTTGACAGTTTAACTAAGGGGTAAGTAACGTGTTGCCCAGATACCTGGGTTGAGGAGGTCAGATAGGCAGTCGCTCCTTGTAGAAAATTGGTACTTAGCTGAATCCGGTTAGACTGGAAGCGGACCCCAACATAGTTGGGAAAAGGCTAGGCCATTGACAGAGGGCCATTTTATGTATACGATTTTTTGTTATATAAATGATATTTTGTAGCTGAATTATGAATTACGTCCGTTTATCAATTTAAAACAATTAAAATGCAGAATAGTATTTTAAAATACTTTTATAATATTATATTTTAAGAAAACGACTCCCGCACTAAGTATTTCACAAACACTCAAGGCACATGCACAAAGACACCCAGACTCAGGACAAGCATTCGTGGATCACACAAACACTTGTCCTACGCGCTTCGAATCCGCAACACGACGCGCTCAGTAGGTTTGGCGTGGTGACCTCGACCAATCGGTCTATCAGTCAGTAACATTATTACGTAGTGTGTATTTAAGAGTTTATTATAAGCCGACATTAAGATCACGAGATTCCTTCATTTAACGACTTCAAAACGTTATCTTTCTGTCTTTGGCAAACGTTAAGCAGCACCTAATATGTAGATGGATACATTGTGATTTGTATTATTATTTAATTATGATTTGGCAAGCGAAAGGAATTAATATGATACAATATTTTGGTATGTAATGAACCACGTCAAGAATAGCGCCACTGTCGGCATAGGACATATTTTTAGCGTGACCTACGTGGAAGTACTTACTTATAGTTTCCTCAATCTGTACTAATATATAAAGCTGAAGAGTTTGTTTGTTTCAACGCGCTAATCTCAGGAACTACTGGTTCAAATTGAAAAAATCTTTTTAGGCTATATAACATCACGCTGCGACTAAAAGGAGCCAAGATACAATGGAAATTGTGGCAAAAACGGCAAGAAATTATTCTAAGATGAATAATTTTCCCCATTGCGTGCGCTGCGAAAACGGTTCAAGATCTTCTAACCACGTGGACGAAGTCGCGGGCAACAGCTAGTATATTATACAAGCAATTGCATATAAACGTGTATTACTATGTCACAGCGAAATGCAACAAGACAAAAACGACAAACGAATCGTAATGAACAAGAAAGAGATGGCGCTCTATAAAAAAAATTGCTGTTTCACTCACTCCACCTATTTATATCAACTTCAATACTTGGACGGACGCCAGCAAATGAGTTAATATGGTGTCAACGACCTTTACAAGGGTAAGCATTGTTTATCAGAATGCAATTTATGTTCATAGGATTCTAGTACTTATGAATAGTGGGATAAGGGTGGAAATTGCTTGTAGATTTCAGAGATTGTGCAATACCATTTAATCTTTGATCTTGGGTGTACTGTTCTAGGGTTTCTCAATCAATAGATTTGATTGTACTTACATGAAAATTGTTCAATACTAATATTTAAAGAGGTGAAGTTTGCGTGTTTGTGATGTTGTAGGAGTAATCTCGGATTAGACAGAACTTTTTACCATTTGTCCAAAAATAACCTAAAAATCACTTTCGAATAAGTATACAATCTTCTAAAAGCAATGCATTTATAAAACTACTCCCGCGCTAAGAAAATTTTGTTTTGCAAGTCACATGCACAAAGACACCCAGACTCAAAAAAAAATCATTCGAGGATCACACAAAAGCTTGCCCTGCTCCAGGATCGAACCTACGACACGTTTCGTACAGTGAGTTTTTCGAGATAATTTATATTAAGTACTAGCTTTTCGCCCGCGTCGAGGTCGGTTATATCGCGTTTCCAAGAGAACTCTTCAAAATTCCGGGATAAAAACTATCCTATGTTCTTTCTCAAGGTCAACTCTATCTCTGTACCAAATTTCATTCAAATCAGCTCAGTGGTTTAGACGCGAAAGCGTAACAGACAGACAGACAGAGTTACTTTCGCATTTATAATATTAGTAGGGATGATCATTCGAAACTTTTCCTCTTTAACAGTTTTTTAGAGTAATAACAATTCAAGATTCTAACAGCACAATAATTTCCAGAGAAATGTCACCACAGAAACTGAGTCCAACATGGAAGTACTTCGAGGTCCCGGACCCTGAAGGGATATAAGGCGTCAAAACTTGTAAAATTGACTACTGCAAATAACCTAAAAGTGTCCGAAAATAACCTCAAAAGTCACGTTTTTTTAAATATATACTTAGTGGTTATTATTTTAGACGTCCCACGTAATGTCGCTCGCTATTTTTGTTGTTTTCTGCAATGTCTCGCTTTATAAAGTTCGATGTGTTGTTTACCGTAACGCTGAATCATTATGTAAAACGTTAGGTATTCGGGACACAGTGCCAAGATACATAAATCCGATAGTTATTAAGATCGAAGATATTTTGAAGTGATTAACCTGTTTTTAAACTGTTTCGTTACATATTTAACCAAATAACAAAAAAAAAACAAATTCACGAAAATCGCTATTGTTTTTGTTAATAGATTTATTTATATTTCAAAGTACTGATTTTCAAGATATCTGTATCAATATTGTGAAGCTGAAGTGTTTGTTTGTTTTAACACGCTTATCTCAAAATCTGCTCGGACGAGTCAAAAAGCTCTAATTCTCAAAGAATAATGCGAATAGTACCAATTAAATCCAATTTCCATTCAACGGCCATTGCAAACAGCACAAACGGGGCCCTAATTGCTTACAAACAGCGCAACAAATTAACTACACGACACAAACGCGCCGTACATTTCCATTCATAACACAAAAACATATACACACTTAGATTTACTATCCACGGTATCAAACACTATGTGTACTGTGTATGTACTACACAACACCCGCAGCTTCGCAAACGTTACGATCAGCTCCAGAACTTTCTGGAAGTTTCTCGAGCGCAGCGGGCATTTGCTCGGAGCTAACCTTGCCAATATACAGTTGAGTCAGTAAGACAACTATTACGAAATTCCCTTATATTATAAATGCGAAAGTAACTCTGTCTGTCTGTTACGCTTTCACGTCTACACCATTGAACTGATTTTAATGAAATTTGGTACAGAGATAGAGTTGACCTTGAGAAAAAACATAGGATACATAGGTTTTTATCCCGGACTTTTGAAGAGTTCTCTTGGAAACGCGATATAACCGACTTCGACGCGGGCGAAGCCGCGGGCGAAAAGCTAGTAAGAAGTATAATTTGTAGTATATGTGACCTGCTTAGCTACAACTGCATAAGTTGATCGGTCACAGGTTAAAGTACGCTTTAAAAGGTCTGTCTGTGGATGAGTGACCAATGTGACCATTAATGTCATAAAGAGTCCCTCGGTGTTTCTGAAGGCACGTTAAATTGTGAATCCCGGCTGCAGAAGCTTGAAAGTCTGACAACCAGTCTAACCAAGGGGTGTCGTGTTGCCCAGGTAACTGGGTTCAGGAGGTCGGATAGGCAGTCGCTCCTTGTAAAACACTTGTTCCTAGCTGCATCCTGTTAGACTGGAAGAGGACCCCAACATAGTTGGGCAAGCCCCATCCTTGGACCGATGGTACTAAGCGAAGCTTAACCGGCGATCAATCAACTTGTGCATTTGCAGCTAAGCCACAATTTTTATCATTAGATTATTAAAATCAGACCCAATTAGTTTACTGACTTCTATTCATAACAGTATGTCCGCCATTTGTAATATTAGAGAACACAAACATTACGTCGATATCGTCATTAAAACAAGCTCAAAATAAATGTTCTTGAGTTATCTCAATGCTGTGTTGTTTTGGTATGACAGAGGAAATTATTTTTATATAATAGTCGCGGGGGGTTTCACAAACATTCAAGTCACACGTACAAAGACACCCAGACTCAGGACAAGCATTCGTGGATCACACAAATGCTTGTTTTACACGGGGATCGAAACTGTGACATGCCGCGCTCATTGGGTTCAGCGTGGTGACCTCAACCACTTTGATATCCGTTCAGTTATTAAATAACATACTTCGCCTTTTATTTTACACAATACTTAAGATGTGCAAATGGGTTGAAGGAACGCGACCTATCATTTTATGCTGTACTATTCGCTGCTTAACCTCAATTTAATTTTTTATCATACTCCTAAGTTAAAGCGACAACAGAAATACCACTGTCCGTTCTAAGAAGAATCTTTTGACAATTCGTTAATTCACCCCGAAAATACGATTATAAGTAACTCCTCACTTCCTTTTTAATTTTATGACCTGTCAAAAATTCACTCTTAGAACGGACAGCATATTATATCTTAATGTATACAATGCTTGTCCTCAATGGACTCCTAAACCACTTAACCGATTATAATAAAATTCGCACACCATGTGCAGTTCGATCCAACTTGAGAGATAGGGTAGTTTAAATCTAAAGTTATAGTCGCAATTTCTTCTAACCACGCGGACGAAGTCGCGGGCAACAGCTAGTATATACATGTATATATAATAGATTCCTTTATAGAAGTCAACTTGCGCGCAGTCTCCGCGCAACATCTGTTCATTTGCACTTATTTAATGCGACACACAAAATATGAACCTCAGTCTCGACCAGACATTAGACCCCTGTGACGAATGTAACTTCCATTCTTTATTTTTATATACTAATGAAACTAGTCTTAATACTATTGTAAAAATGGCTACATGTGCTGTGAAATGGTGTGGAAAATCATCTAGAACATCAAGTTTTAATAAAGACGGTATTGCATTTCATCGGTAAGTAAAATAAAAAATATGAACCAGTCTATAAGAGGTCAAGTTATAATGGTTAAAATTCTGCCTTTTGAAAGGTGCAGTATCTTGCGTTGATGTCTTTTGGAAAAGTCTCTTTCACTCTTATGGCGTTTCGTATTACTGTCTCTTTCTGCCAAAGGAATAGTGCAAAATATGTTTTTATCGATTTAGCGGTGTTAAAAAGAAAATTTTGCCTCTCAAGGTTAAGGTCAAGTGGGAGGGGGGCTAGGTTCCTCTGTTGGACATAGCCCCCCCAACCAACCAGGGTTGCCAGGCGTCCAGATAAAACCTTTAAAGGTTTTTTAGCTAAAGTTTTTTAGACAGATTTGCCATTCCATTTTACTTATAACTAGAATATATAATTAAATAATATAAAATACTAAAAAAAGGTTGTTTAAACAAACTCCATTTACAGTTTTACTCAAAACCCTCAATAATGTATGTACCTAGGGATATCTTTTTCGCCGTCCATCCAACCTTGCTGGTCTGTCCGACTTCAAGATTTGGCAATCTGACAACCCTACCTTCAAATAATTTGATCTCTCATCTTCAGGTTCCCGTCGGCTCCTGAGAGGAAAACAAAATGGATTGAAGCGACTGGTCGTGGGGACAACTGGTTCCCTCAAACATACAGCGTGATTTGTTCCAGACATTTCACTGAAGACAACTTTTTAGCAATAAAGGATCGCAGAAGATTAATGGACTCTGCTGTACCAACGATATATTTACCTGTGTTGGTAGGTACATACATACATCATAGATTTAGTCGCTGAAAATCAGCGCTGGGACTTCGTCTTACATAAGGTCACAGCATCATGCTAAGCTAGGGCCGTACTGCGTGGTTGCGACGCATACAGAACCCTCACGTTTGATTATTTCTTTTATCGGATTGTTTTTATTCTGTACGCGTCTTAAATTACGGAATTAAACATTGTTTTTTTCTTTCTTTTCTTTATCTAATATATAAAATTCCCGTGTCACGATGTTAGTTACCGTACTCCTCCGAAACGGTTCGACCGATTCTTACGAAATTTTGTAAACATATTGGGTAGGACTGAGAATAGAACAACATCTATTTTCCATACCCCTAAGTGATAAGGGTTGCCCACACTCAAATTTATTTTTTTATTTTTTGGACGAAATTGTTTGTTTTTATTTTTTTTATAATCTTGCATTAAAAATACATACAACTAGAAAAAAACATCGGCAAAACAACGTTTGCTGGGTCAGCTACTAGTATATAAATTTGAAAACTACTCCCGTTTATGTATCAGTATCGTGCGATTAGTTTCGGACGTAACTTGAATAAATTGTTTCTTTTATGTTTCTATTCTTTTTAAAAGAAAACGCTTCAGTTAACTTAATTACATCAGGGATTTTTTACAAACACTCAAATTACTCCAGAATACTTTTCTTTTGAGTACTTGTTTTTTTCCTACGTGGGAATCAAACCCGCATTCTGTCGCTCACAGTAGCCATAGCATAACCTATACCACTGTGCTATACATAACCTTAGTGAATTATAATTAACATTCAAAATCACATTTCTTTTACAGAATCCCAACCCATCTCCATCCCCATCAGCTAAAATCCCACAACCAAATGTGGCTGTTAAAGAGGAAATTTTAGAAGAACCTCAAAAGCAATCTAAGAGAATTCCTCCTTTACCTACATCGCCATCAGAATACGAGAGTCCTACAGAAAAGCGTCTATGTCGGCGAATCATGGAATTAACTAACTCAGTCAGATTGAAGAATATAAAATTGAAGAAATATCGGGATTCCAATAGAAGACTTAAACGAATAGTCCAATCATTAAAATCGCGTATAGCAGAGATGGAGAAAAGTGATTAATATTCTTTGCCCGACGCAGAAAGAGGTGTGTTATTTCTTTGAGGTATTTCTCTGCATCATAGCTCCCGGTAAAGTGTTTTTGTCGAGTGGCCTGTTGGTCTAGTGGTAAGTGACTCTGGCTGCTATACCGGATGTCGTGGTTTCGATTCCCAACCAGGACAAATGTTTGTATGACGACTGTGACGAGCACGATCATTGATCTCCTAAATTTTTAAGAAGTTTACCTTTGTCAATTTTATTTTTTTCGTAAAAAACGAATATAATAAAAAATACTAAAGAACTAAATTGATTTTTACTTTTCATAACCAGTCGTCTACCTAACCGTAACCCTATTGTAAATAGCAGAATCGGGGCCCAGCATGCTGTCTTTGTAACTTTGTTAACTGCCAATAGTTATACAGCAAATAATATTATTCATATACATAATAAATATATTAACAACAAGGAAACCAGTCACCGCGGAAGCCAGTTCTTCCTTGAACAAGGGTTGCCTGACTTCCTATTGTCATAAAAAAGCACCTCCAAGATGGCGACTCTTTATTTGCGCGGCAAAATTAATGTTTTATTGAATACAGGTTCACGAAAGGTCTAATTTGTATGCCGTTTTATTGGTTAAACATAATCCTATTAATATTATAAAAGCGAACGTTTGTATGTATGGATGTTTGTTCCTCTTTCACGCAAAAACCACTGAACGGATTTAGACGAAACTTGGTACACAGATGATTTATAACCTGGATAGCTTTTATCCCGCTTTTATGTTCCCGTGGGATCATTTTCGACGTGTATCGGGCGGGACAACAGCTAGCCTAATATTCTATTCTAAATAAATTATTCCGTTGACATTTCAAAAGCTTTCTATAATACATTTTATCCGTAGGTTGGAGTTCTTGTGGTAATAATAAAAGCAAAATGTCTGCCAGACTCGGAGAAAGGCGACGTTGCCGCTCCGTGCAGCGAGCTCAAATAGGGCACAATACGAAACAAGTGTTATAACTTTATAAGTTTTGCGTTTATATTTTGTATTTGTAACTAAATGTGGCTGTTTTTGTTTCATGTTTATTTGTTGTAATTTAGCTTTTGTAATAAATTGAAAATAAATGAATGGTCTTTATGAATAAAACTGGCAGTATATTTATTTTGTAACGGTTTTTCTAACACGTATTTATCGGGATAGCCCGACTAGTTGCGGAAACTTGTCCGAATGAAGTTCCCTTAATCATGAGCTGTCGCGGCGTCCGAAACTAGACGGGTTATCAAGATAAATATGTGTGAGTAAACCGTTATTAAATAAATGATATAAATCCTTCTATTATTATAATAATAAGATTATAATAAGATCTATCAGATGCAGTTGACCCAAGGGGAAAGTTTTGATTACTCACTTCTCTTGATGTACCATTTTGTTCTTGTTTACAGATATTTATAATACCGTAGGAAAGTTTTAAATTCGATTGTAAAAATGGTGACTATATTAATTCTAAAGAATACATCTCCAGCCGGAAATATTATGTAATTGCACGACCTGCCAAAAGATTATTCTTAGAACTATCATCATCGTCCTAGCCTTTTCCCAACTATGTTCGGGTCGTCTTCCAGTCTGACAGGATGCAGCTAAGTACCAGTGTTTTACAAGGAGCGACTGCCTATCTGACCTCCTCAACCCAGTTACAGACAACACGATACCCCTTAGTAAGACTGGTTGTCAGACTATCTAGCTTCTGACTACCTGTAACAACTGTCGAAGATGTGTTAATATCAGCCGGGGCTGCTGGCTCACAATTTAACGAGCCTTCCAAAACTCGGAGGAATTCATTATGACTTAGATGGTCACCAATCTTCGGACCGTACGAACCAAGCGTAGCTTAACCTGTAATCGATCAACTTGTGTATTTATAGCTTAGATACGACTCCTTGGTTCGTCTAATTTAAACTTTATCATAACTTTGAACTAATGAAGATATTTGATTGATTAAATGTTTCTAGACACTACGGTCATTAGCAAATCTTTTAATTGGGATAACGTTGACTCATAGAATGTTATACAATATAAAAAATACCTTAAATATAATAAAATCGTTGCAAAACAAGAACATTCTTGATAAACAAGCTATTTTGGCTAAATACTACACAATACTACATATAGTTTCATAATATATTTTTTCAACATCATTATATTCAAGGTCACAAGATGGCCGCTAAAAACATGGCGTTTATATTGTCAAGCGGGAAATCCAATTTGAAACTGTCAAGGGGAAATACGAATTTGGTTTTTTCAATTGCGAATTTTGATAAGTTTTTGTGGACATTTTAATATTTTTTAGATATCCATTTTAGTATTTTTCCGTAATTTATTTTTAATGAACGGACGTAACGGAAAATGTCATTTCAATCAATTTGGATAAGTTTAGGGAAGGCGCTTTAAAATAAACTTCAGAAAGGCGGGACCAATATTGGTAAGTTTTTAACGGTCTCTTAACGTCGCAAGTCATGGGCTATCCTACCTCGTGACTTAGGCAGCTGAGAGTGTGGACATATTCCCAACCCAAGCTTCGCCCTGGATGAGGTCGCGAGGGTTAAAATCAACATATAAAATAAAATCAACGTATGTTTATCAGTTGTCTAGTACTCATAGCACAAGCTTTTTCGAGCCTGTTGGTCTAGTGGTTAGTGACCCTGACTGCTATACCGGAGGTCGTGGGTTCGATTCCTGCCCAGGACTAATGTTGTGTGATGAGCATGATCATTTGTTCTGGTGTCTGGGTGTAATTTATCTATAATATGTATGTATTTAGAAATATATAAGTAAGTTTATCAGTTGTCTGGTTGCCGTAACACAAGCTCTGCTTAGCTTGGGATCAGATAAGCGTGTGTGAGTTGTCCCAGGATATATTATATTTTATTATATATTATATTTGTTTAGTTTGAAATAAATGGCATTGTGTGTAAATTGAGAAAGATTAATGATAAGCTTAAATATACTAGATAAATATACTAGATGCGTGCCTTCTAACACTGGCGTTGCCTACACCAGCCATTCAAAACGGCCTCTACAGATCACGAACTCATACTCATTCTTCTTTGATCGAGCACTATTCGAGAACTGTGTCAAGGATGCGTCTTAAATAAGAGACCTCTAAATTAATTAACACTAGTTTGGAATTGTCACACTGTATATTGACTCTTTTCTTATTTCATTTTATAACAGGATAGGCGAGCGGTTGAGGTCACCTCGACAAACCCAGTGAGCGCGACGTGTCTTGTGTTCAATCCCCGCGTAGGACAAACATTTGTGTGATCTGAGTCTGGGTGTCTTTGTGCGTGTGACTTGTATGTTTGTGAAACTTCTCGCTAAACAAGGATTAGATGCCTCTATGCGAGAGTCATTAAAAATAGTAATTAATAATCTGGGTTTACCGATCAGTGTCAGTACAAATTCGTTCATCGAAGCGATCGGTAAAAACCAGAAAAGAGTTCTTTATCTATCGCAATAGGTAATAATTAATCAAACAGCAGATAACAGTTTCAAAACAAGTGCGATATGTCTATGTGGAAAAGAACCAATATTAATAATAATCAGAATTACATCACATACATTGTTCTGAACCCAACGTAAGTTGCTAAAGCGCTTGTGTTATGGAATTCAGATACAACGAAGGTACCTCAAACACCCAGACGCAAGACAATGTAGAAATTTGAATTTTTTCATTGACCTCGACCGGGGATCGAACCCGGGACCTCAGAGCTAGCGACCCCTTGAAACCGGTGCGTACGCCACTCGACCACGGAGTCGTCACTCAATAAGTTCTCAAGAAAGCCTCTGCACTTTGGCCCTGTGTCCCCGTGCAGGCCTTTAAAAAGGACCGGGTCTCTTCTCATGAAGTTAACCCGTGAATGGAAAGAAAAAGAATTAATAAGAAAAGCGACTCTCGCAGTTAGCAATTTAATTCGTGAGTTCCTGTTTCACAAACATTCAAATAACATGTACAAAGACCGGATGTCTTTGTCTGACTCAGGACAAGCATAAATCAACCACTAGACCAACAGGCCGGCCAACTGAGGTAAGTCGGTCTCTTATCAAATTTTTACCTATTAAACTGTTGCTGAAGTTCAATTTTCATTTTTATAGAGGCAATGCTTGTCCTAATAAATGATCGAACTCACGACACGATTCGATGTGTTTGGCGTGACCTCAACCACTCGGCAATCCATGCAATCTTTATCTATCAAATGGCTATCACGGTCTAAAGTCGTTATCAGTAAGTGTTTACTCTAAATATAACATGAAAGTACATGGCACTGAAATTGATAGACGCGTACTGATTGAATAGCCGATCGGTATAGAGGAATAATTTGTGTGATCCACGAATGCTTGTCCTGAGCCTGATTCCTTGAGCGGATACTGCGCCCGTGTTGTGCTGGCTCGGCTGCTGAGAACCTCAAACGGCGCAAATATAGTAATGCAGTGGTAGATACTAGTTACTTCTTTGAGCCGTTTGGGGTCGAAATTTTGAGCCATGGGGGCCCAGTGCCAAAACTCTTTTTAAAGATCTTGCAAAGCGTCTTCTTGACACTTCCCGTGACCCAAAGGCTGGCTTTTACCTCACTCAGTGGATTAGTATTGTCATTCAACGTGGCAGTGCCGCCAATTTTGTGGGTACAGTCTCAGCCGGAAGAGGTGGCGATGATTTTTTTATGCCTTATTTCATTGTGTTTGTTTTAATTATACATATTATTAAACTAGTTTGTGTATTATTGTATTATTCTTGGTTCTATTAGGTACACAACTACACATATAAGCCTAAATGACGTACTTTAATTGCAAAGCTGTATCTACAAAGTTAAGAGCCACATGTGCTAACAATTGAAGACCGTTGTCTGGTTATCAATGCTTTGTTATATGACGTAGATTGTCGGTAAATATTATTGAATTTCCGTAGAACTCATTGTTTATTCTTTGGTTTACTTAAGCGTGATTTTCGGTCTTAGAGCAAGCATTCGAGGATCATAAAAAGTATTTTGTTACGCGGGGTCACATCGAACGCAGTCGCTTTGGCGTGGTAAACTATCACTCGGGTATTCATGCAGTCAACATTAATCGGAAGACTGAAAAGGTGAAGGAAAAAATACATTCTTCTTCTCTCCACGGCTAGAGGGAGACATAACAGTATCCCTACACCTACCACTAAGTTCGAATCAGTTGCCAAGCACCACGCACCAAGCACCACATCTGAATCTGTTTTCTTAATTCCAATAATAAGTGCTTATCGCAAAAAATTCTGGAACACAGGAGGAGTTGCACTCAGTGTAAATTCTACCTCTCCACATCCCAAAAAGCCGGGAAATTCCATGAGGATTTTAAAGATTAACCTGGTAAAAAAAGTTTAGTGCAAGCGTAACAAACAGACAAACTTCCGTATGTATTTATAGTAGTAGTTTGGATAAGTAAGTATTCTTGTGTTCGGTGTGAAAAGCTAATAACTTCAGCCCACGCAGACATAGCAAGCTTTCACTGCTAGCTGCAGCTCGGTCCCGTTTTTCTATCTTGTTGGAGGCACGGTATCTATTGAGCGTCTACAAGACTTAAACATGAATGTAGAAAATATTAATGTACGTATTTCTTCATGATAACCATATTTTCGAACCACAATTAGCTATTTTTTTGTGATTGATTTGATAGGAAATTATATATTTGACTAGCTGTTGCCCGCCACTTCGTCCCCGTGGGTAGAAGATATAAGTTATGATTTATACCTGCCCTGTTTCTTTCACATTTTCCATTGTATCTTCGCTCCTATTCGTCGCAGCGTGATGGTTTATAGCCTAAAGCTTTCCTCGATGGATGGTCTACTCAACACAAAAAGAATTTTTCAATTTGAACCAGTAGTTCCTGAGATTAGCGCGTTCAAACAAACAAACTCTTCAGCTTTATATATTAGTATAGAAGTATAGATATTCGCTGCCCGCAGGCCTGCTACAAGTCGAAAATGATCCCACGGGAACATAAAATCCGGATAAAAACTATCCTATGTGTTAATCCTGGTTATAAACTATCTGTGTACCAAGTTTCGTCTAAATCCGTTTGGTGTTTTTTGTGTGGAAGAGGAACAAACATCTATACATACAATCTTTTGCGTTAATAATATTAGTAAGATGCCATCCACGCAAAATTTCATTTAATTTTTAATGCGTTTTCTTTTCAGTTTTGTAGCGTTCACTGTTTTTCATACATTTAAGAAGCTTGCCCTAGTTTCCAGACTCCTTTTATCACCTTAACGTAATCATCATCCTAGCCTTTTCCCAAATATGTTGGGGTCGGCTACCAGTCTAACTGGATGCAGCTAAGTACCAGTGTTTTACAAGGAGCGACTGCCTATCTGACCTCCTCAACCCAGTTACCTGGGCAACACGATACCCCTTAGACTTTACGTAATACAGACCTAAATAAATTTAAACCTTTTGAAACTTTGTTTATATTTTTGTTATTCTTGTACATTGATTATGACCAGTGCCAGCGTTAGGGGGGGGGGCGATGGCCCAGGGCGACAAATTCTGGGTGCCGCCAAGGTCTGAAGTTGGAGTCTCTTGCCTCTCCTGGCGCAAACCCTCAGAGCTGTGCTTTACGCTAGAGGTGGAATACTTCCACCGCCAAACGTAACGCTAAAGGAATGATGAAATTCTTAATATAATTTTACTTGGGATCAGCAAAAAACTAACACTTGATATTGCTTCCCTCAAGTGGGCGCCACAATATTTTCGCCCGGGGTGTCAGTGGCCCTTACGCCGGCACTGATTATGTCTACCTTCACAAATGCATTCGAGAATCCAGATCTAAAAATACATTTAATTAATATTAAAACCAGATTTATGTTAATTTACCAATTTAGTAGCTCGGCGCCATTTAAATGTAACCGGTGTGAACTGGTTTGGTCGCCTTTCCAATAGACAGGGCATATGCTGTGTTAAGACTAACTTTAACAACCGACTTTGGGTCGGTATTTATTTTAATACTAGCAGTTCGCCACGAGATTACGGATCACATACGGCTTGTCTTACGCGGGCCATCGAAAATGTTCTGCGTCTGGATGTAATTTATGTATACCTAGTATGTATTTAGAAATAATGTGGGACAACGGTGGCAACCCCACAAATTTGGTTTTAAAACTTTTAGCTTTAAGCTAAATACACAACAAAATATACAGTTGCGCCCTCATAAATACCCAAAAACACAAACTAACAATGGACTAGCTACAAAGTAGCACTTATTGAATGTCAAAGTTACCCAGACAGCTCCCCGTATCGCCCACCCTTCACCGCTTCCCAAGTGCTCTAGCTGTGAAGAAGAAACGGCGCAACAAACTCCACAACATAGCACGCTGTCACTTCTTTACAATAACACATACACACATAAATTGATCATTAAGGAAACGCTGCAAAATAAGTTAAATAAGACAGTGTTTGTAGACGGTGGTGTGTGACCAATATAACACACTTTATAAGTACGTTTATCAGTTGTCTAGTACTCATAATACAAGCTTTGCTTACTTTGAGACTAGATGGCGTTGTGTTAAGAAGTGGAATATTATCTTATACTAGCTGTTTCCCGCGACTGCGTCCGCGTGGTTAGAAGATATAAGTTATGATTTATACCATCCCTGTTTTTTTCCACATTTTCCATTGTATCTTCGCTCCTATTCGTCGCAGCGCGATGGTATATAGCCTAAAACCTTCCTCAACGAATGGTCAACACAAAAATATTTTTTCAATTTCAACCAGTAGTTCCTGAGATTAGCGCGTTCAAACAAACAAACTCTTCAGCTTAATCAGCTATTTCAATGTTACTCTACGCTGTTTAATACAAGGAAAATCCATGACATTGTGAATAACATTGAAATAAAATCAATAGAAGATCTTCTCTTTTCTTTAGGCGTATTTTTAAAGTCTTAACACGTTATAAAGCTAGATAATAGTGCGAAATGGAATACATTGCTAGAGTTGATAGTACTTAGTAAATCGCTTTTTAACCCCCAACGCAAAAACGACGGGGTGTTATAAGTTTGACGTGTCTGTGTGTATGTGTTTGTCTGTGGCATCGTAGCTGCCAAACGGATGATCCGATTTTAATGCGGTTTTTTTGTTTCAGCCGAAAGTGTTCCTAACCGTTTGGCGGAAATCGGTTCAGGTCTTCAACGTCATCAGGTCGTTTGTTAAGTGTGATAGGAATGTTGAATTTGGGTCGGGAGTTTTTAATTTCAATTTATTAATCATCGCAGAAGAGGGATGTTATAAGTTTGACGTGTATTTCTGTGGCATCGTAGCTCCGGAACTGATTGAGCGATTTCAATACAGTTTGCTTCGTATTAAAGGTGAATTATTATGCCGTTGTTCTTAGACATGTTTGATAAAGATCGGTTGAGCCGTTTTAAAATTGTGAGGGTTCAAAATGGGGAAGAATTAACGACTTTCTGCAATTATAGGTAAGTACTCGAGTGGAGACCTAAATGAAAGCGCACTGAAATATAACAATGATAACTTAATCAAAATAATTCTCAGCTTAGCAATATAATATTTCCATATTACAATGCTAAGTCAGTAAGACAGTCGGATGGAAATCCGACTGTCAAATAAAAGTATCAATTAAATATTAGTTTTTTAAATAGGATATCTGACTTACTGTATACTTAGTCCGCCAGACAGATTTCCAAAAGATATTGAATAAAACGACTCCCGCACTAAGGAATTTAATCCTTGCGTCGCGGGGTTTTCAAAAATATTTGTGCCTAAACTCAAGAAAAACATTCATGAAAGTTGTGATAAGTACCTATTCAGATTAATCCGGGTGCCTTGTTAACGAGAGTAGTTACAAAAGATGCCTGATCCTAAAATAGATAATTGTTATAAAGCGATTTTAAGAGGCCTTCAGTAAGGTAATCTAATTCTAACCTTGAAGAAACTGCCTAACCACGGCATAAAGTAACCAAACGATTGCTAAACCGTTGCTCTAGAAAATCTTTCTACGAAGTTCCCCTTCCAAACGCAATCTAGCAGCTACAGGACCGATTTCTCTTTGTAACCTACAAAAAACAGTTATGGAAGTTATGAGACATTACACAACACATCCCTAAGACTCCAGGCTCGGGATCCAGGTACCTGAACCATCCATTTATAGAAATGATCAATATAAACAACGGACGAAACGCGCGACGTTGCCGCTCTTACGTCGACAACAAGCCGCGCCGTTCTACGCATATACACCGACATAGAGTTAACTGAATCCGTATATTTGTCAAGCGATAATACTCCTTAGTGACACGTAATAAGGGCTTCGTAATGTAAACAGGACGCGGGAGTTAAGGCATTTCAAGATGGCGGATTGATGTAAACAAAAAACTTCAGCAAATGATTTTAGACCGTATGTCTTAGGAATTAGAGTTTAAAATCATTTGTAAATAAAAACAAAATGGCTGCCTGGCAAGACGAGTGGCGTGTTCGGAATCACGTTCTCGTGTACCCATTCGAAGTTTAAAAAGGTTAAAAACAGATGAGGTTGAATTATTTCGAGTTCAATTATGAAATTATTTTTCTATTTAAAAGTTCTGCAATATTTTCGTATTATCAATTACTTTTAAGTATTAATTTAAAAATATTTCTTGGTCATATTACTAATGAAAGCATCCATAGCTAATTAATTATTCTAGTACTTCTTACGCCAATACCTACGTAATACTTAGGTACGCATTAGTCATAGCAAAGGTCTTTGCACTTTGAAAATACACCTATATACTACTGAAATCCTATAATATTTAACCATATATAACTTACATAAGGCCGTTTCTAGCATAGCCAATACCTACGTAATTTTTGTTGTAATCTAGGCATCAGGGCCCCGATTCCGCTATATTACTATGGCCAATGAATGAATGGCAATTGAATTAAATTTGAAATTATTACGCACTCTTACGCATTTTGCCAATACAATAATTTGAACTTATTTGTATTGACCTTGAGTTTAGCATCCCACACTGAATTTCCAATTATTGTGTAGAAAAATGCTTAAGATAAAAAGAAAATTGTCATTTTAAGCCAAATTTCATTCATTCATCGGCCATTTTTAATAGCATTATCGGGGTCCAGAATTCGAATAAAAATATAAGGTAGCTATTCAAACACAGAATTTTAAAAAAACATATTTATAGTATTAAATGTTAAATACTGGTACTTAATTTATAGAAATATTTTAAGCTGAGATAAAAAGTTTTTTAAAATCATCGTCAGCTGTTTGTTTGTTTTTTATAGCCCACAGAAAAAAAATATATGGATAAGATCAATAAAAAAAAAAGATTTATCAGTTTCCATTTTACAATTTACAAATTTGTTCAAATTGAAGTATGATGACAAACATGACAATAGTAGTATGTTATAAAATATTTAGCTTTTGTTTTAAATAAGATTTTTATAATTTCAATTAGCTTAATAAGTACCTAAAAGATTAAAATTTATTGTGTTCCGTTTTAAATTATAAAGCCCTAAGTTTTTTCAGCGCTCGAAAAAGGCACTAAGTCTTGTAACATCTATTTTTGTAAGACCTTTTTACACTTACTTTACAAATAAATAATTCCGCAAAGTTTGTAACGAAATCTGACAACGAAATCTTCGAAATGGGTAAAAATATAGTCCAAAGGACTCGGTTACGAACAAAAAAAACCTAAAGGTGAGGATAAATAAAGGCGTTATAATAAAACCTGTATCTATAAAGAGTAAGCGATGTTATAACAACAGACCAAGAATAAGTTTGTAGGGTGGGGTAAGCACCTGATTCCCCCACCCATTGTCGTTACCCCATGCTAAGAGGTCTTGTCAAAAGACCGGCTAGGGACGCGATTGACGTCACAAGTCAAACAATTCACCCGTATAAAAATAACTTAGTTTTACTCGCAATGTTAATAAGAAATATAGATTTTTTAAATGTTAAGAATTAAAATTTATTTCAAGTTAAAAAAAGGTTTGTTTTTGTAATTTTACATTTACGTAAATATTTTTTTTTCTTGACCAGACATTGATTAGTTTTGTGAGCTGCCCCACGGTGGGGCGCCATTATCGAAGCTGTTACTAACACTCGCCTGTAACTGTCCCACTGCAGGCCTCTTATTGGCTCTAATACAGCCTTATGTAGGCATTCAACAGCTATAATTTTGAACTACATCAGTGATGCTACTACAATCTACAAACACACGAAGTCGTCACGATGACATTTTATTTATTTCAGTTTCAAGTACTTTCAAGTAACTAACATGCAACATATTCACAACTTACAGACAGAAAAAAAAACATAGCTGTTTTCTTTTGTCAGTTCAAAAGAGATATCAAAACATGCGTGACGTTGTCTATGTCAATTCATTGATGCTACGTCATACGTCACGCAATAACCTCCAACTTCGGTTTACTAATTTGACCTTAGTCACTCGAATTTTACAATAATCTTATGGATTTCGCTGCTTTTATTAATAAACCTTTTTATAAAATACTGGGGACGCCATATGTTATATTAGTAGTTAAACCTTCTTTAATACTTTTGCAATTTTCATCAAAATAGAAATAAAATCTTGAATTTATGTATAAAAAAAAACGATTTTACATTCTAATTCTAACTGAAAATGTATTTTATAGCCTATTTATGAAGGTAAATGATTAAATGTAATTGCAAAGTGTGAAAATAAAAGTCACTTTCTAAATTATGTTACTTGCGAAGTTATTACTAGTAACGCCATCTAGTGAAATAAAATGGAAGCTTGAAATGCTTGTTTGTATCGGCTTTAATAACCGTTCGTGACGACTGTTATTTTTGTTAATGTTGCCAGTTTTTGGCGTTTCTCTTACTTTGCTGTAGATAGTTTGTTATTTAAGAAGTTTCTTGAACAAATTCAAGAATTTAGTTTTAATCTTATGCAAAGTTTAGTTGTGTTCGATATTATTTTACTAGCTACAGAGTGATTCGTCCGTCACATATCGGTCTCTTTTTCACATCAGGTGTCCCTATTTTTGGTGCGGCATAGCGAAACTCTAACTCTATAAACGATCTATAAATAAAAGAAAGTTTGCCATCGAGTCAAAGTGATGAAGAGAAACAATTTTATGATAACCAGATTAAAACTAGGCAAATTAATATGGTAAGATTGGTAGGTTTTCAATTACCAATATGGCAACATTTAACAGTAACTGTCAAAAGTGACGTCATGAAATAACGCACGGCCAAAACAAATTTAATGCTATAATGCATAACAGATACATATTAATAAACAGTTAATATAAAAATACCGTTTTAAAAGCTGTGTTTTTTTTTTCACGACATTCAACGAGTATTGAAAACTGAATATCAATAAGCAATATCAATAAGCTAAAATCTAAACGAAAAAATACAGGAAAAGTCTGATTTTACTCGGTTATTTAAGGTAAACTTACCACTGTGTCGGTTTTCAAGCGAGAGCAGCTTTCGATACGAAGGATTATGTTTTAATTCTAAATGTTTTTTTAAATTAGTTATAGTTGATTTATACGAAAGTAACTTATGACACTCATTGCACTTCCCTCTTCTTAAATTTACACTGTCTTTCGTGAAGAAATGCCAAATCGCCGCTGTTCTAGGCATTTCGTAACAAAAGGTTAACGTTCCTATTTTAAGTTCGATAATATCATATAACCTATCTATTCTGTAAGTTTGATTTTATTTATCCATATTTATTAAAAAAAAACTAATAGTTAAAATAGTCAAAATAATTAACGAATCACGGTTTCCGCATTAAAAATAACTGATATTCGTTTATCAGCTATGCGCTAAATCACCAAATAGCAGATGCTTCTTGTCACTATTCGACTACAGCTGTCAAAACAAAGTGACAAAAATAACAGCCACAGATAAGTAAAACCACAGTATACTATAATGACGTATGAGATCTGATAGCAGATTAAAATATCAGATATTAGCAGACTACTGGTGGTAGGTACTCGTCTAAGTTAAGGTGAGATTTTCAAAAACAATTTGTACAGACTAAACACTATACATAATTTGCAGAGTTTCAAAAAAGACATTTCGCCCCTGCCGAAGGCGGGTTTTTTTTTGTATAAATAAAATTATGTTGAACGCAACAATAATTAACTTACAAACTGTTGTCCTAATGTTCAAGGAACATTGTACATATGTAAGTAATTAATTAAAAGAAACATCAGCTTATAAATAGTATAAATACCTTCATTATCCGAGTCAAGTTGTTTCATCATAGTTTCATAGGCGTCGGGATGTTTTCTTTTGATATGGCGAAATAAATTACCAGAGGTCGAATTATAGCTTAACGTGTTATAGCAGCATTTGCAAACAGCCGCCTTATTCGGAAGTTTTTCGAAGTAATTCCACAGCAGTTTGTATTTTTTAAATCGGTTCGGATGCGAATTTTCCACAACTAAAAGTAAAGTTATTATAAATAAGACATTTTTGACAGCATAATTTGTGGAAAAGCAATATATTATTATTTTTGAGTATACCTTACCTACCATTGTTACGAATTTATAAATTATTTTGCAAGGAATATGTTTTTTAAATAAACTACTAAAATACCATTAGAAACAGGTATGTACATATAAATTGATAATATATGTTGGAATTTTCCATTTTTGCTTTCATACCTACGTTTGCAATATTCTTGGTAGCACATATTTTGTTACAGAAAAATATGCTAGTGATGTAGATTTCTATAAGAACTAGTGTTTACTAACCTCGTCCTGGACATTCAGCAACCAGTTCATCATAAACGGTTCGATGTTTTCTCTTCAAATGTTCTTTCAAATTTCCAATAGTTGATCTATACGACAGCGAATTGTTACAATATTTACAAATGCCTACACCCTGCTCCTTGTCTCTATCAAAGTGGTTCCATAATGCAGAAGTGTTACTTCTCATGTTTAGTATTTAATCACAAACGGTTTACCTGAACTCGTTTACGCGAACGTCGCGAACTAGCTAGTGTACTTGACAGTTGTATAACCTCAAAATAGGAGATGTTTACGTAGGTATTTGTATTTGGGTACTAGCATTTTGGCTTCAATTTTTTTATTTGCGTCTTTTAGGTCTACATAAAGATATTACAATATCAAGTCGTACTATTATATTCTGTCTTTCAGCTTGCTAATTAGATGTATTCTCAGCAAAAAGAAATTACTACCTTTTTTAAAATGTTGCATTGGCATAGCTATTAGGTTGCGGAGATCAGATAAATTTGAAGCCTTTAAAATTTAAATGGATCTTGTACAATGGAGTGACAAAAAAAGGTAACTCAGAACTTCATGTCATCATGTCATCTCAGCCTATCGCCGTCCACTGCTGAACGTAGGCCTCCCCCAAAGAGCGCCAACCATCCCGGTCACTCAGAACTTACTCAGAGAGAATTAACAGTTTTTTTATTTAATGAGCATAGGATAAATACACAAGACAAAATATAAAAACCATTCGTTTATTACATTACAATATCAGGGCCCCAATTCTGCTATTTGAAATGGCCGATAAATGAATGAAAATTGGCCTAAAATGACATATTTTGTATTTTTTCTTGCATAATAATTGAAATTTAGTACGGGACAGTACACCCAAGATCAATACATTTGACTTCCAATTATTGTATTGGCAAAATGCTTAAGAGAATAGGAATAATTTCAAATTTAATCCAATTGCCATTCATTCATCGGCCATTGTAAAATAGCAGAATCGGGGCCCTGAAGGCATATTTACATCAACAATGACTCAAATTTAAATTAAATAATTAATTCAGTACCTTTGGTTTGAGCCCAAATGTTTGAAACAGCATAATTAATTGAATATCATAACATTAACAATGTATGGACACATTTTAAGGGGCACAACTTATTTATCACGCAATAAATTAATGACCGCAATAACGTTAATTATTTAACCTTCATCTTTAATTTTCCCACGATTTTATACACACACTTTCTTGTTTGTTTGTCGGTCCGATTGGATTTTTGCAACTCAATTTTGAGGCATTTCCCGATTAGCTAGCAGGCTGTCGTTTTTAGGGTAGCTTCAAACCCGATGACAATGCAATTTACAACTATAAAAACGGTTGGATCGATTTTGAGAACGTTTGAATGGAGTGACATTTAAAATGAGATTTACGAATTTTTTTAATCCTTATTTTTGTATTCTTGTTACGGCGCGCGGCGACAACAGAAACACATCATCTGTAAAAACTTCAACGGTTCATGAGATACAGCCGGGCAGAGAACAATGGATCAGTTTGAAGATCTGGTTTTAACACTTTTTTACGGAACAATAAAAATGTAACTTATTTTTCTAATAGAAACTAGAGCTGTGGTTATTTATTTAACTTTATAACAAGTGTATGTTATAAACGTAGGCGATACATCTTTAATGTCAAGTGTACGTAGCAAGTACTGGTAAGCGGGTTAAATTTACAGTTAGGTCATACAGAATACAGGGCCTTAATTCCGCTATTCACAGGGACCGATGAATGAATGGAAATTTGAAATGAATTTGAACTATTATGTTGGCAAAATGCTTAGGAGAATACGAATATTGAAAAATTAAATCCTATTGCCATTAATTCATCGGCCATTCGACAGTTTTCAAAATACTTTTTATGATCGTGGAAAACTTACGTGTGCCTACGAAAGCATTCCTTCTTCGAGAGATTTTGACTAAACTACGGTTCGATAAAATATGAATGATTTGCAGGTTGAAAATTAAATGTTCTTTCAAAAAACACTTCCCATTAACTATCTAAAAGCATTTTCATAACGTCAAGATTGGTTAAAAATTATAATTACCTAGTCCCTAATAAAACTAAGGGCGTTATAACATTTTAATAATCAACTTCTCTAGCCAACATCTTTAATTAAAACCATGATATTTGTACAAACACAGCAATTAAACAACATACATTAACATTACTTATTTTAAGGCCAGACAAGGGCATTTTCCTGCCCCCTATGGGCTTTCTCCATATGTTTTTTCAACTCGTGTTTCCTAACGAAATTCGCGGGGCATTTCATACACGGTAACCTAAAACCTTTATTATGTCTACGTTTGGCATGCTCAGATCTACGTGACGCCGAAATGAATTTTTCCCCACAATCTTCGCATTCGTACGGCCTTTCGCCCGTATGCCGACGTCTGTGGTACACGGCGGCCATTTTGGAGACAAGTTTCGCGCCACAAATGTCACATTCGAAGTTTCGAACGCGGGTATGGACAACAGTGTGTTCAGCCAGCCGCGCGGGAGTGTAAAACCTCTTTCCACACCATTGGCATTGATGAGGTCGGATGTCCATATGTATCCATAGTATGTGGTTTTTGAGCTGTGGTCTGGAGTTGTACGTTTTGCCGCAATGGTCGCAGGTGAAGGTGGCTGGGTCTCTGATGTTGGAGCGTCTATTTCGAGGGACAGTTTGAGCGTTGGGCTTCGCGTCTGGTTCACACTGGGACCTGTGCTCCCTGTAGCATCCTCTGTTCGTGAATTGTACTCCACACGCTCGACAAGTCCTGACTGCGTGCATTTGTGAATGAGTTTCGAAAGACGCGTGTCTGGGGAATGTTCTGCCGCAGTCCGAGCAAGTCAGAGCGCCGGCACTGTGGGCCTTTTTCACATGTTTCTTTAATAACGCTTCAGACGTGCAAAGTATAGGACATTTTTTGCAAAGATAAACCTTCTCGTTATGTACTGAGGCTAAATGATCTTGCATCTCTTTCCCTCTAACGAAGACCGAGCCACAGATTAGACAAGCTTCTTTATGGCCACTGTTTCTTAAATGCATATTTAAGTAGTACGGGCTCAAAAAGCCTTTCCTACAGTCGGGGCAGGAGCAGGCGGGGCCTGTGCGGGCCCCGCGCGGCTTTCTGTCCACAGTTTTCTTTGTGACGCGATTTTTTAATCTGTTCAGTATAGTTTTTGGGTCACTGTTGGTGTAATCTTTGAACGTTTGGATGGAGAGGTCCGAGTCTTTCACAAATGCGCAGACTGATTTGACGGGGGATGTTGCTGAGGCGGGTATGGTGGCCAGGTTGATGATGGCTTTCCGCCATAGCTTTTGGGAGTTTCGCACAAAGACGCGGAACTCTTGCGCGGCTAGTGCTGTGCTGGCGCAGGCGACGCACGCGCCGATCGGTACGAGGGATTCCTCTTTCATCTGGAATGTGATAAATAGTGTTGTCAGTAATAAAGTTCGGGGAGATTTAGGTTTATTTGAAGATCAGGTTACATTTTATTTTCGATTTCATAACCCGTACGTAGCATTTCTAATAGTTCGTGTATATCATTGCACTACATTTTGAAGAAAAAATGAAAAAATAATATTCCCAATAGGTGTACTGGTTAATTAAAATTAATTAATATTTTAGTTAAAAACGTTTATTAAGCAGATTCTCGACATGGATCAATAATTGCTATTATATTAAACTAAGGCCAATATTTTTACATAATTTGATACTTATACCAATAACTTATTTTATGAATAAATATTTTTAATACCATAGTAGACCATTCGTATTTTTTTTTCTCAAATACATATTGGCTGAATTGGAACACGCAGATATATTGAATTTAAAAACTAAAATCTACACGTTTTTTGTCAAATCATTAGGCATCGCTCACATTTCTGTAACTTTACAAAGGACGTACTGCGTCCTAAACACTTGCAATAATATTATTTTAACATGTGATAGTAGGCCTATAGGTAAAATAAAATATAGGTACTGAAAAGTTAGAAAAAGACAGTTTTTAGAGTAATAGTTCTAGATGGTTCTAGATGAACAAAGAATACTTTATCAAACTCTTTCGCGAAGTTTTTCCGTCACCATAAACCAATATCACACAAAAATAAACTCAACTCTTTCTCTTGCATCTTAGTTCCTCGGCACTGTATGCCTTAGTCTTCGGGTAATCGGGTTAATCTCTCTCTTAGCCGGCATCACGTCAACCACCGAAAAATGTACGGTCAAGTAATGCTTTTTCAATTCACAAGGTCTCACGAATCGAGCCGGACATTGCTCGCAACCATGCTTAAAGTCTTTCGCGCCACGATGCCTCCGCTTAATATGATCGAGACGCCTCGATGACGACAGGAACCTATCACCACAATGCTCGCACTCATAAGGCCTCTCTCCAGTGTGGATCCTCAAATGTAACTGGTAACCTAGCTCAGTCCTCAGCTTCGCTCCACAATAGCACTGGAAAATTTGCCTCTCCGTTTTATGGACAGTCTCGTGCGATTTCAAATGCGCTAACGTAGAGGTGCGCTTTCCACAAATCTGGCATACGTAGGGCAAAACGTTGAGGTGTTTTTGGACTATATGTATTCTTAACGAGGGTTTTCTGTTGTAAGTGACGCCGCAGTGATCGCAAGTGAATTGCTGAAACTGGACCGAGGGACGGTCGTTAATCTTGCAGACTTTCTGATGGTACTTATAGCATTTGATGTTCTCGTAGCTCAGATTGCAACAGGTGCAGTGGAATAAGGAGTGGGAGTGAGCGTGAGCTTTCAGAGCCCTCTCGTTTGTATACGCGTTGCCACAGACATTGCAATGATGTGGATTCTCGCCATGATACTCATCCATGTGTTGTTTCAAACCTGATGTATCTTTGAACAGCTTATGACAGAAGCTGCAATCGTAAACTACGACTTCATGGTGAGCTTCGAGATGTTTAGCTAGCTTTTTCTTCGGTACAATAGTACAGCAATGTCTACAGACTCTGTTCAGCGTATTCCTAAGATGTATATTCAGATATTCAGGTCTGGAGAACCTTTTGCCGCAGTCGGGACACTTGCAGGCGACGTGGACGCCGTGCGAGCGCTTAGTTCTTCTCTTCCGTTCTCGTTTGATCTGATACCCGTTATTCAATCTTTCCACTGCATCTTGTATAGTGGGAACCCTATCTATTTGGTCTTTAACGATTGTGTTTTCCTTCTGACAGAAGATGAAATACGCTTTGTCTTCTGGTGTTGGCGGGTATATGTCGGATAGGGTGGCGGAGGTCTCTTGCCAGTGGTGTGCGGACTGCGCACAGAGGTTCCTGAAGGTTATGGCTGCGATGGTCTCGTCGGAGCAGCGCCTGCATATGCCGCAGGGCAGAGCGGGGTCCAGCTCCATCTGAAATTACGTTTTCAATCAGTCCGCTCCTCTTGTTTGTTTCGGTAAGTTGGCAACTTTATTTAAGATGTTGAGTCTTTGGTTTTGGTATTTATGGTTTATGGTTGACAGATATAAAAGGATCGAGATAGGTAAGTAGTAGCCTTTTTGGAAAATCTCTCTAGGGGAATAGTTTAACTATCTTTTAGTAAGTTTTAAACGGTAACGGGTGACTAGGTTTTAAGTAAAACAGAATTGATTTTAAGACATCTTTATTAAAAAATAGACTTAGATATTTACAATAACATTTTAGTTTCAGTTTATTTTCACAATAAAACAATTTCAGGCATAATTTACAGTTTTAAAGAGCCATTAGTAGTAACGGGACGTTCTATAGACGATAGACTAGCCTTAATTATTTTAAATATATAGAAAGTGCTGCAACTAGGATATTTGCTATCCAATACAAGCAAATTAAAATAGTATTGAAATCTCAGATAGTATTGCAACCTGTGACTCCTGGCTATACACGCCAGTCGCTTTGTTAAATAAGTCAGAGACCAATAATTTATTTGTTTCCTTTGTATCGTGACGTGCAATGTAAAATTACATATGTATATTTATATATATTTTGGAAACACAAAGATTTTGAGTATTAAAGAAACGAGGAAAGAAATCCTATTATTTATCCTGCCTTGTCGCCGAAGGTATCAATTTTATCAATGATACGTTTTGTTTCAAGAGTGCGTGACTTTGTATATTTTTAAAAGCATAATAGGGATGACGAAAATTTTTTTTGCAGTGTCCGTCTTGTAGTTTTTGTATAATAATGGATACGTATTTTTTTATTTGTCCCGCAAACTTAAATTGACCAAATTACAGTAAATGAAACTTACGCGTGACGTCACGATTGAGTATAAATTTTACTCTATCGTTACGTCACAAGCCTCTCCTAAACTATAAAGCAGTTAATCTTTGTCAATTCTAGTTTTTCTGAAAAAGGAAAAAATACGTGTCTCATACCTTTCAATTATCTAACTGAGGGACTAATGAGATTTTTTCTTTTTATACCCAGTCATCATCCCTATTCGGCCATATTTGTCCTGTTTTATGCCAAAAAGGTGATAATGGTGATTGTTGAATATCGAAAATGTTACAATTTTGTGACTACTTATGTAATTATGGTTGAGTCACGCACATTTCTAGGGATTAAACGACTTATAACGGACTCAACCGGAGTAATTATTCTACCGACCGTTCCCTGATAAATACACGCGTAAAACTTATGAGTTATAATTATGAACGAAGTTATTAAAGAGACTCATTAATACTTTAACACTCAGGCCTCATACCCAATAATATATCTTTCTTTTTAACCATAACTAAATTCAATTTCTTACTCTCGTGCTTTTTTAAATGCCTCTCATAACCTCTTCTAGAACTAAACATCGCACCGCAGTGGCAAACATGCCTATCCATGACTCTCAAATGAGTGTTGCCATGCTCAATCAAATGCGCTTTACTTGACAGTCTTTTTCCGCACTTGTCACACTGAAAAACCCAACCAACCGTATGCCTTAATTTTATATGCATTTTTAGGCAATTCTTTTTAGTGTAATTTTTATTACAATAGTCACAAATGTATGAAGATTTGATATTCTTATGTTTGCTACAGAATTTCTTGTGTGACAGGAAGCAGATGCCGTTTGGGAACTTTTTGCCACATCCACAGATCATCGCTTCATGTTTGTTTGTGTGTTTGTTTAAATGCGCGGCACTTTGGAATGTCTGCCGGCATTCCACACACTCTTCTGTACCCCTAGAATGTTTCAATTTATGAGTTAACAGAGTCGATTCCTTTTCGAAACTCTCCGGGCAAACCGTACAAGGGAATATTGGTAAGTCGTGTGACTTATAATGATCAACGAAAGCGTTCATTTCGAAAACTTGGAAACATTGTCCGCACATCTTCTTATTCAAGTTACTTATGTGTCTATTAAACGTGAAAAGATCGCGAAAAATGACTTTACATTCGGTACAAGTCATTTTGCGGTTCTTGTCTTCGCTTTGTGGTGAAAATCTGTCTTTCTTATCATCAGCCAATCGGTTTCTATAAACCATTTGTTGACGGAGTCTAATTTTGAAACAGCTAAGCGCCTCTTTACGCGACGTTATTTTCTTAACGGGACATCTCAACGTATCTGTATAAGTCCTAATTTCTTTCCCGATTTCGATATAAAGGTTTTTGGTCTTGTGAGACGTTGTCAGATCGTTCAAAAAGTCTGACATCTCGTTCCAGCGTTTCGCTGACTCCTTGCACAGTTTTATAAATGGTATTATCGATGTTAAGTCCAGTTTGCACCGGCCGCAGAGTTTGTTAGGCAGCGGTAGTGTGATCTCGACCTAAAACAATGAGTTTTTGGTCTTCATTTTGGAGTTTTTATGCCAAAACTTAAATGAAAACGTTGTTTATTATTTGCATTATGTGTACAGAGGCGTAAGGAACTATTTAGCAATTATCTTGTTTAATAAGTAGCTTATTTTCTTAATTAGTATTTATTTTAATTTTTTAGAACAATTCTTTAGAATTGAGAATAGTCTTAATACCTGTGATTCAAAATAAATTATTTATACTTCTACGTTAACAATTCTCTCGAATTTACATTTTAAAATTTACTCTATCACTATACAACATTTTTACTTTAATCATTATTGCCCAGATATCCATTTATAAATGTATAATACATAGCACTTCTTAAATTATCACAATTTTAACCACCTATCAAATGGGCTGATTAGGTTATAGGCAATATCTTAATAAAAAAGGGCCCAAACAAATCCTATATGACAAGAACCCCAGCTCAGCTTGAAATTCAAAGAGGACTGTATTTATACAAATGCCTATGCCTTGTCCCAGTTATAAGCTGGCCTGATCAGTACCAGCTGTAACGAGAACCTGAAGAATGATATCACCAATGCTGTACGCGTGGCTGAATATTGCCCTGGTACTACCTCCCACTAATATTATAAAAACGCAAGTTAAATGTATGGATGTTTGTTCCTCCCCCACGCAAAAACCACTCAAAGAATTTAGACGAAATATGGTACACAGGTGGTTTATAACCAGGATGAACACAAATTTTATTTCGATCTTATGATCCCGAGGGATCATTTTCGATTCGTAATGGGCGGGCCTGCACTCAACAGCTAGTGTAATGTACATAAGCACTCACGAAAGATTTAACACATCAGAAAGAGGGTAGTTTTTTTTAATTTCCTCACTTATTCCACCATTTTCCCCCCAACGGCGTTCAACCTTGGAATCTGAGGAGTCGTCCCATCATCCTGATGTTTCCTACTATGATGCAGCAACCCCCGACAGCTGCTAAACTTCTGATGACACACATTACACTCGAATTGCAACAACTGCTCTTTGCCTTCACCATGTACCGCATTGACATGTTTCTTCAATCGGTACGGCAGTCGGAATCTCGCCGGGCAAAACTCACAAGCGTGTTTCAGAACGATTTCCGAGTCTTTATGACATTTCCGAACGTGTTCTGAGCGTCTAGAAGACGCTGAGAAAGATTCGCCGCAGAATTTGCAGGTATACGGCCTTTCTCCTGTATGCAGTCTTAGATGCTGTATATATCCTAGCTTGGTTTTCAGAATGATGCCACAATGCCCGCATTGGAACGATTCTTTCGACTCGTGCTTTTTCACGTGAGTCGTCATGTGGGCGGCCGCGAGTAGCTTCCCACAGTAAACGCAAGGTCTGTGTGTGTTCTTCGTGTGAACGATCTGTATGTGAGCGGCGACAAACTTCTTGCCAGCGAATGTCTTGTTGCAATAGTCGCAAATGCATTCTGAGTCAGTACTACCCCGCATGCCAACTTTAATACTTTTATTATTCCTTCTATTTACCGTAATTGTGACCTTATTTTTGGTCTTGTGTGTATCTAAACGCGTTTTATCGAGATTACAACATCGCTTGACGTGGTAATGATAGCATTTTTGATTTCTGAATAACTCGTCGCACCCAGGACAGGTTTTTGGGGTATGTACTGAGAGATGGGCGTAATACGCGTGTGGGCTTTGAAAGTTACGTCCGCACTCCCCACAAGTGCACGCACCAGACGCATGGGCCTTCGATAAATGCTCCTTATACTGTTTGTAGGACCTGAACATGGCTGGACACTTCTTACAGTCATACGGCTCCCTATTATGAGTCTCCTGTAAATGCGTGATCAGTTCTTCTCTGGTCATAATTTTAGCGCAAATATGACACGCATGTTGGTTATTGGACGACTCCTTCAAATGTTGGCACAAATGTTGGGCATACAGAAACCTCTTACCGCATCCAGGACACTGGCACTTATGATTCTTTATATTTTCACAGCGAGTCCTCTTTTTGACTTTTGGGGCCTCTTTCTCCTCCTGCTCGGTAACTGTGATCGTGTTATCTGTGAGGATAGCCATTATTTTTTTGTTGGTTCCTTGCGTTGGTATGCTGTTGAGGAGTTGGATGGTTGTGTCCCATTGGGAGTTGGCCTGGCGGCATAGGGTCCTGAAGTCCGCTGCCTGGAGGGCCGATACCGAGCATAGGGAGCACAGCCCTAAGGGCAGGTCTTCGTCCAGCCGCACCTGCAAGCACCGGACTAGTCAAACGGCCAATAACTTGTATTCTTCGATATTCCCTTCTATTTATATTTTAGATTGAATTTTTCAGTTATTTTAGCAGAAAAGTGTTATCATCCATTGAGAGATAAAATGGAACAATTACATTTTGAGTGTGATTAAAGTTTTTTCTATTTGTGGTTTACCATCTCAAAATGTATCATAACTGGTGAAATTGTATTGTAAGCTCACAGCCTAGTAATGAGTTCATTTTAAGTGTGATATAGAATATCATTTTTAATAGTCATATGCTGCATAGACTTTAACTGTGTTATTGGGTATTACTAGTACAATAAGTTTAGTCCCAAGGATTAATAATAACTCAGTAATGATTTACTCCTGTGTATAAACCGGGACAAGTTTGGGAACCAATCGCAGACTTTAATCATGAGCTGATGTATTGAGTAGATTTCACTTGGCCACCTCCCCAATAGCTCAAGATTAATTGCTTGGGTCCCAATTTGAAAACGAATGAGGGAACCATTATCAATCATAACAATATAATTATGATTTGCTTTTTTTTGTATAAATTAAATTTGAATTATATCAACCAACATAAGCTCGAAGTTTCTAGTTTTGAACTTGATAATTGGACCAAATTGGATATAACAACTATGAGATAAGGCTTAGAATTCATGCTCTGAACTGCAGTGGTTCATAAAAAAACCTGATAATTTTGGATAAATATTCCTATATTAATAAAAATAAAAAATTGCCCCTAGTACTAGATTCTTTGTATAAGTTTGGATTATTGTTTAAGTCTAACAAGACCGACAAGGTTTGAGAAAACCAAAAAGCAGCGGAATGTAACACCTCTTTGTTAAAAGTTGGATAAAAATAATTCTCAAGTCCGTAAATTTGTTTCTATTGTGCTATTTCCTCTCCTGTCATACTTAAAATGTTGAATTTGAAAATAACTTTATACCAATTCACAAAAAACGATTAATTATGATTAGAACTCCAACTTTGTTTTGATAAATTTGCGAAGAAAGCTACAACCAAAAATTTCTCAACTATTATATTATACATCGATTCAAGCTTAATAATCTAGTTTTCACTATTTCTTCAAACGTATAATAGGCTATCGTAATAAGTAAATTAATTAAGTGTCTAACCTATTTGGTAATTACACACAGTGACGTCACGCGATCGAACTTCGTAAACGCGACGCGACAAAAGAGAAAATATTTTCTTAACAGGTTTTTAATTATTGTTTAAAATAAGTGGGTAAAATCGTTTTAAATTATGAAAAGACCATGTAAAAT
Organism: Trichoplusia ni; assembly: GCF_003590095.1. NCBI lineage: Eukaryota > Metazoa > Arthropoda > Insecta > Lepidoptera > Noctuidae > Trichoplusia > Trichoplusia ni. The sequence continues at coordinate 53,972 of NW_020800102.1, forward strand.
GACTAAAGTTCTTAAAAAGCTACAGCATTAAACGATATGATAAAAAATATAATTCATTCGTCCGATCTCGGACTCAAAGTCCGCCATCTTGCAACCACCGCGGCGGGAAGACGCCGTTCCGTTTTGCACAGAAAATAAACAAATCGTTTGATGCTGAGCTTTGATAATACGAAAATTGTCATACCTCGACTCCTGTGATTACTTCTAGCAGTTCCGCGAGCGTCACAGGTTTGTCTCCATCCATCATAACTGTGTCTTCTAAATGAACTTGGCCCTCCGTCGTATCTCCCATACATATTCGGCATCTATCCGAGCCATCGCCACGCACTATATGGGATACTAAAGCCTTAATATCTACTTGCCGGCTCATTTTAACAATTTTTCTTCAATTACTGATAGTATTTGTTGCAGATTTGCAAGAAATTTTACTGTAAATTCTGTTCGACACATGCGTCGGCGTATTAAACTTTGACGTTTTCTGTAGGGATGGGAAGGTGAATGAACCAATTCATAATTTAGTAATGACGTTTACCTTTCTGCAAATCGATTTAAAGATCAATCGATAAGTTATTAAAAAATATTAATGTAATTTCAGTGTGTAATATATTACTTAGATAGTCTTTTTATTAAATATTCTAAAACTAAAGAAAAACATATATTGCACTTAAAATTTATTATTTTATTTTTTAATTTATTTACATCGGTCACTCTAGATCACAGGTTCTCACGGTATTTATTAAGTTTTACCTTCTTGTAACACGTTTTTTCAAATATACAACAATATAAACATACTTTCGTTATGTTTTATTATGAATGAGTCTAAGTTCAATTCTTATAACTGCTTGGTTTTAAGAAATACATTTTCTTTGAATTTTGGTTTTTAATCATTGATTGATTGATTCATTCATATTTTGTTTTTTTCATACTGATAAGACTAATTATTTATAGTATAGTAAAATGAAAACAGTAAAATAATGAAAAAATGAATATTTTGATTTTAAGTTATCGAGAGGTTAAAGTACGTTGATTAAATCGATTTATTACACTTTTGCAAAAGATGACATCCTCACTACTCGAAACCGTTCCATTCTTCTTCTCTGAAACAACCAATCAGAAATGCGTTTAGTTACTATACTAAAAAAATAAAACAATTTATTAGAAGTTTACTAAATATATTTCTCTTTTCACGAATTAATATATGTGTGCGATAAAGTTTAATAATATGGCAAAATAACATACCATAATACCGTAACATACGTATACAAATATAAATTGCAGCTGAAAAGAAGGTTACAAAAAATTTACCCGAGGGCTCATATCTGAAGTAGATTTAGTGCTATTACATGGGATTTATTACAAGAACTTCCAGAGGTCAAAACGGACTTTATTTTTATAGAAGTAGAAAATTCGTAATTTATTAACTATTAAATTAGTATTCTTCGGAGAAAATTTACGTTTTATTTAAAATCATAGAGAACTTAAATATAAAGTGGCAACTCAGTAAAAAGTCAAGTCAGCTGTCAACTGTCAAATTCATTCATTCAAGTTTTATTTGTGGAAAGATCTTAGTCAAAATGGTAATTTAATTTATTTTTTCTCCCATAATCCTTCATAATTTCTTGTTATTTGTATCCTTAATCGAAAGCGAAACTAGTAAATTATTCGGCCGCGTTAATATTTTGTGTGATTTCTGTGTAATTTTTCGTGAAAAAGTGTCAACAAAAGTTTGGGGTTAAATTTCGAGAAATATTTTGTTTATGTGAAATTTAAGGCAATTTATACCACTGTTATGTTTAAAATGGGTATGAAATATTCTCCACTGTATATTTATGGTGCCGAAACATTAATTTTATTTCTATTTTAATTTATAAACGTATAAATTATCCGGCTTTGTCCGATCTTCAGTTGTCTATGACGGATGATCTCAGATAGCAACCAAATGTTCATGTGACTTCTAAAATTTAATACAAATTCACATTATTACAAATATTTTATCTCATATATAGGTACTAGTTACTTAAATACCCATGATAACACCAATATTTATTGTATTTTATTTGTAATATCTAGATTTATAACATAATTTGGTACTCACTGACCCCTCCTGAAGTAATTATAGATATTTATGACAGTAAAACACATTAAAAATGAAGCTATTTCTCAGTAATGGTATTTTAAATGGTTTTCATCAGTATCAATATAAGCTTAATTTTTTTATGAATATAAATGTTTATTATTTTATACTGTATGTGAAGTTAGTCATGACCAAATAGAATTCCTGCAAAATCATTTTAATTTGAGTTATATGAATCATCTCTATGATTATAAATTAATTAACCATTATCTAGTTATATTTCAACAATGAGGTATTTTGAAACTTTTAAAATTAACTAAACAAATACCTTAAAGTATAGAAATTACCTTAATCTTAAATTAGTATTGGAAATTTTATTTATTTGAATAATTAGTAGGGACTATGATAATAATAAAGGGACAATATACTTTGGAAATGTCTAAAAACTTTTCCTGCATGGGGATTAAACTATACACCTTCTGCATGCATTAAACCCAAATTCCACCACCACACACATGGTGATCTTGAGTAAAATAGATATAATTATAAAATGAAATATATTTATCTTTCCAGCAACCGCAGATCTTAGTTCTGAAGGAGGGGACGGACCAGTCCCAGGGCAAACCCCAGCTCATCTCCAACATCAATGCCTGTCAGCTGGTTGTAGATGCCGTAAGTACTTTAAACCAGTCTATAAAATGTATCATAGTCATAAGCCTAGCCTTTTCCCAACTATGTTAGGCTACCAATCTAACCGGATTCAGCTAAGTACCAGTGTTTTACAAGGAGCGAAAGCCTATCAATATGTATATCTCACTATAATTGTGTGGGCGTAATTTATCTATTTATATTATTATTATGTGTGTATTTAGAAATGCAGTGTGTTTACTTATAATACAAGCTTTGCTTAGTTTGAGACTAGATGGCGTGTGAAAATTGTGGTTGGTAAAAAAAGACAGTTTGCAACTATAAGAAACTGTGACTCAAAAACCTAGATGCCAGAAATTCCAACCAATTAATGCCTGGTTAAGCCTTAAATGTCTGAAAATGATATTTTTATGTGTTTTTGAACTCTATTGGAATATTAAGAATAAGTAACATAGCCAATGATTATAACAACGGATCCAATTTCTGAGTATCTATGAGGATCTATTTTGTAAATGAGGCTATTTCTAAATTTTTTATTTTGAGTTCAGACACAAAATAGCACTTTGTATGAGTTAAAAGAAAAACAAATAGATAGCACCCTTCATAGTTATGAGAGGTTTAATTTAAATGTGATTAGCAAACAGTTTAAAACACAGTTTAGTTTTCCCAGGCACACAATAAAAAAGCCTTACTATGACCAACTTTATATGGAGGCAAATCTATACAAAGCAAACTACTCAGACTGTGGCCAATAAACTATCATCCTTACTAATATTATAAATGTGAAAGAAACTCTGTCTGTCTGTCTGTTACGCTTTCACGTCTAAACCACTGAACTGATTTTAATGAAATTTGGTACATAGATAGAGGTGACCTTGAGAAAGAACATGGGATAGTTTTTATCCCGAACTTTTGTGAGTTCTCTTGGAAACGCGATATAACCGACCGCGAAGCCGCGGGCGAAAAGCTAGTTATTTATGTACAGTCATACAATTAACAAATCACCCTTTCCAGGTTCGCACCACCCTCGGCCCTCGCGGCATGGACAAGCTCATCGTGGACCACAACGGCAAAGCGGTGATCTCCAACGATGGAGCCACCATCATGAAGCTGCTAGACATCGTCCACCCCGCTGCCAAGACACTGGTCGACATTGCCAAGTCACAGGATGCTGAGGTAAGAAGATCTTATTGTATGGTTGATGGATGAACCTGGTGTCAGAGTTGAAACTAGAGATGGGTCGAGTGCTCGGTTGATAATCGGTAATCGCCGTACTCGGTTCAATGCCGAGTACTGTAATCTTCGAAAATAGCAATATATTTACATTTATGCAGAACAGTGTTCAATAAAAAGCATTATTAGTAATTTAGGAAATCTGTCACAATCACAGTTAATAAAATCAATTATAATGAGTACGTTCGCGTGTGCTTTTTTACGCTCGCAAAATGGGGATTTTATTGATCCGAGTTACTCAGCCGAGTAGTCATGAAAAGGAATTGAGCCGAATAAAACTCGGTACTCGTTACTCGGCGCATCTCTAGTTTAACCTTTAGAAGATTTTATGCAGTTCCTGTTTCTCTCTCTTGCATCAATGGATAAGTTGCCAAAACTTTGACATAACGAAATAAGATGTTCTTTTTAATGTCTATTACTAAGATACGAAAAATGTTGTTTTAATGAAAGAGTAAGTTTTAAGCTAATGATTATAACAACGGATCCAATTTCTGAATGGATGTGAGGATCAAAGTATAAAATGAGGCTTTTAACTACCCAAATATTATACAGAACAAAATAATGTAAATAAACAAATAATTACGTTGATTTAGATAATAATAATAGATAAGATAATTATATATAGGTAAACAAATCAATAATATTGAATACAAAACTACAACTTGATCTTGGGTCGTTTCTTTGGTACCTATAGGATCTAGGTGAAGAAGGAAAAGTTTTTGAATCTTGCTGCATATTATGATTATATGGATAGCCAAGTGGTATAAAACGCCGCTCCATAACCACTGTGCGTGATATGTCGCGGGTTTGTATCCCATTCATAAGTGACTGAACATTGACATCTAAAACGATTTTAACCTATGGGTTATATTACAGGCTATTCCTCTCGAAAGACTATGTTATGTTGAATGTGAAATAAGTGCTAATAATAATATAATGATAATTTCTTACAGGTTGGTGATGGTACCACATCAGTCGTGATCCTTGCTGGAGAGCTCCTCAAGAGATTGAAGCCCTTCGTTGAAGAGGGTATGTTTCAACAATAAAATTATTTCTTAACCACTTCGCTGTGTTGCATTAGTTAAACAATATAAATGTTTACATATGACTCACGGGTCAGGGAAATGATTAAAGTGTAATATTAGTTATCATTGCAAACGTAGTGTAGGACGTCCTCAGGCACGGTGGAGTGATGACTTGCGCAAGACGGCTGGCAGGAGCTGGATGCGAGAAGCCGAAAATCGATCTCAGTGGCGTGCACTTGGAGAGGCCTATGTCCAGCAGTGGACTGCGATAGGCTGATGATGATGATGATGATGATGATGATGATGATGATTAGTTATCATCAGCTTAGCTTTTCGCCAACTATGTTGTAGTTGGACTTTTAGAGCTCATTATTACTAGAATCCAAAATTGTTAAACATTTGGAACTCTTTAACACCCCTTATATAACTAGTTGTCTAATTTCGAAAATGCCCCCAGGGAAAACATGAAACGGGGATAAAAACTATCCTATGTGTTAATTACTTTCGCGTGTATAATATTAGTAGGATATTAATAATATATGTGAACAGCCAATGATTATAACAACGGATCCAATTTCTGAGTATCTGTGAGGATCTATTTTGTAAATGAGGCTGTTCATATTTCTATTATAAAAATCATTCTGTCCTTTTGTCGCAATTGGGTAAAACGGGTTGTGGTCTTTAGATTTTGACTTGAAATTTAGACTCAAGTTCAACATGCATATAGGGGTACTAACTGTTTCCCGCGACTTCGTCCACGTGGTTAGAATTTTCCCCGTTTTTTACACATTTTCCATTGTATCTTCGCTCCTATTAGTCGCAGCGTGATGTTATATAGCCTATAGCCTTCCTCGATAAATGGTCTATTCAACACAAGATTTTCTCAATTTGAACCAGTAGTTCCTGAGATTAGCGCGTTCAAACAAACAAACAAACTCTTCAGCTTTATATATTAGTATAGATTTGTATGTGTATCCTATTGAACCGAAGATTGTTGATATGATATGATTAGCCTATGACGTACATAGGCTTTTACCCGTCTTATAGAAAAGTGTAAAGTTTATAACTAACCGATCTCGAAGCATGCGAAGTCACGAGCAACAGCTTGTAGAGATATAACATTCACATTTCAGTAAAATATTCCCTAGTTTAACAGACCCTTAATTAATTACGAGTACTTATAGTACATGTATCTGTATGCCACAGGTGTCCACCCTCGTATCATCGTCCGAGCAGTCCGCACGGCCGCCAAGCTGGCTGTGGACCGCATCAAGGAGCTTGCAGTCAAGATAGACAACAAGTCGCCGGAGGAACAGAGGTAAGGACTCGGTATTATAACACTATACATAAATACTTATTGATTATCGTGATGGTCTTGTGTTTTTATGTACAAGGTGCAGGTTCCATCCCAACTCAGGCAAAGTATGAATGCAATTTTTTATTGTACATTATTTCGGCAAATTAGGAATGATTTCAGTTGTATGTATGTATTTTCTTCATGAATATAAGACACCATTGATTTGAGGTGAAGGAAAACATCGTGAGGGAAACCTGGATCATAAATATTGAAATTTGAAATGGCTTGCAGTGAGGTAGATGGCTTGTGCCCATCTAGGGGATATTTTGAGACTGGTATTATCATAAAATTATAAACTGAAAAAAACTGTTTCTTATTTAAACATTTAATTTACTTACAAATAAAGCCATTTAAAATGCAATTAAAGTCAGAATGAATCAACAAAATTTTAAATAATGTGGTGAGCTGGTATAAGTCTTACAAATACAAAAATGATTAAAAAACCAAACACCTTATCAACCGTGAAGGTTTTGATAGTAGAAATGAACCTCCTCAACCCCCCATCCCCTCAACCCTCCCCCTACTTTCAACACTAACTCCTTGATACACCTTCAAGGGAACTGCTGACCAAGTGCGCGGCCACAGCCATGTCCTCGAAGCTGATCCACCAGCAGAAGGACCACTTCTCCAAGATGGTGGTCGATGCTGTACTGTCCCTGGATGCTCCGCTCCTGCCCTTGGATATGATTGGTGAGAAAAATTTATTACCACGTTTTTATGTATTTTCTTGTTTGTTTGCTGTTCCGGTTGGATTTTTGTATGTCAATTTTGAGGCATTTACCGATAAGCTGGGTGAAATTTTCAGGATAGCTTTGGTGGACTTTGATCTCTGATCTATTTTTGAACATTTACCTTCTAGAATTTTGTAAATACGACTCACTCGTATGTTTCATGGAACACAGTAGACGAAAGTGCTACATTATCTGTGACACCAGCATACTTATTAGTATAATCAGTGATGTCATCTTATTGACTTTCCAAGTATTGTCACACTATGTAGTCGTCTCACGAATAAGTTCTTTCTTAACTAGCCCACTGTCCCACTGCCGGGCAAGGCTTCGTCCACATCCTTACACGATTCTCTACCCAGTCCTCATGGAAAATACTTATAGAATTTATACACGTATATATTTTTATTTCAAATAGACTTTACTGTCACTTACAACACGCTATAGTGATAACTCTTTAAGTGCACAATTCCAAAATGACATTCCTATGCAAAAGACCCTGCAAGAAACACGATAAACTATTATAATATGTTTAGGAATACTAGTTTCAAATAAATGTTAAGTAACACAAGCCAATGATTATAGCAAACGGATCCAATTTCTGAGTATCATTGAGGATCAACAAGGAAATATGAGGCTTGTTTTATTTAAGATAAGTTGTTCATTATAAGTAAGTGTCGCCATAAAAGTGTCTATCGCCTCCATACCTAAGTGAAGTTAATGGATTTATATGACACGAACAAAATGTTTGTTTTTTTAAAACGACTCCCGCAGTAAGGAAATTATTCCTTGTGTCGCGGGGGTTTTACAAACATACAAATCACATGCACAAAGACACCCAGACTCAGAACAAGCACTTGTGGATCACACAAATACTTGTCCTACGCTGGGATCGAACCCGCGACACGTCGCGTAGTGGGTTTGGTGTGGTGACCTCAACCACTCGGCTATCCGTGCAGTCAAAAAGTTATAAATTTATATCACAAGCTATTGCATAACCCTTCCCTCCTTCCATTTATCCTGGTCCATGCCTCATTCGATATATATGAGAATAAATTAATACCAACTTCACCATAATTGCATCCACTATGAGATATGCCTCTTGAATTTTCTCTCAATTTAAAGACCATATATTTATTATACTAATACTTTATATTTATTATATCTTTCAGGTATCAAGAAAGTGTCAGGTGGTGCTTTAGAAGACTCTTTCCTGGTCGCTGGCGTGGCCTTCAAAAAGACCTTCTCATACGCCGGCTTCGAGATGCAGCCGAAGACTTACGATAACTGCAAGATCGCTCTGCTTAATATAGAGTTGGAACTTAAAGCCGAGAGGGACAACGCTGAGGTGAGTTATACCCCATTACAGTAAGGCCAACGAGACGAGATAAAAAACGTAAACAAGCGGACCGTTACTGAGTTACATTGCGATAGCGAGGGATTATTATCCCTGTCCTTATCACTCGTACGTGCATATATGGCGTGAGTTGGTCGATGACAGCTGTCGTTATGTGTTACAGTAGCGTACAGCAGTACGGCAGTTGTCAACATTTGGCCCGCCATGTTGTGAGTTATTCCTTCATTTTTGTCAAAATTCGAACTTTAAAATAGTGTTAGCAAAACCTCCTTTTCAAAGTGAAACTTCCTTCACGATCCTTAGTGAAGCCTCATTCGAACCTGGGATTTGACAAGCAGTCCGCTATAAAAGACGGAGCGCCCTTAGCAACGCCCTCTCTCCGCTGTCAGCTGGCCTCGCTGGAACATCTCCGTGACCTTCGTTGTATTTATTCAGCATAGCAGCCATATTGTTATTTCGATAATTGTCATTCATATTCCTTTGCAGTAATTCGAGTTTGATGTATTAACTGTAAGTTATCTTTGTAATGACTGGGTTAAATTGTTTGTGACGTAACCGTGCTTTCTTTCTAAAAACCTGTCCTCACTTCTGGTTTCTAAGAATAGTTTATTCAAATAATATGTGTTTTCATTCTTTATCTCGTCTCGTTGGCCTTGCTACAGTTGATGCCCGCCCGCTCGTCAATGATCGAAATAAAGTGTTCAGCCTTGTTCAAGTTTCAAATTTATCCTAAAAACTCTTAAGTCAAATGGTATACCGTTGTAGAAGCAAGTGTTTGACCAATGATTATAAATAACGGATCCAATTTCTGAGTTCCTGTGAGGAACCAACGTTTTATGAGGTCAATTACTGAACACTAGCTGTCCCGGAGAACTACGTACCGCCTAACAGTCGATAATAATAATACAGACAATAATACATTATTTTTTACAAATTTCCATATTTTATTACCGTTTAAACCTTCCGTATTAGCCAAATCGGTTGAGGTGTTCTCGAGTTTTAGTGAGACTAATGAAAAGCAATTCATTTTTTATGTATAAGATTTAGTAATGTATATAGTTTTGATTAGAGGGTGTAAAAAATGGCCTAAAAACTCATTCCCCTGCCCTTATTGCAATCATTTTATTTGGGGACGGCGCAACATATCTTCTTCCATTTCTTTCTATCTGACGTTATCTCGCAAGAAACACTGTTTGCAGCTAGGCCTTTGAATTTTATTTATTTAGTAAAAAACTAAGATTGTTTATTAACGAACATTATCACTTATAACATTCGTCCTCCGCCAGGTCCGCGTGGACAACGTGAAGGAGTACCAGAAGGTGGTGGACGCGGAGTGGCAGATCCTGTACGAGAAGCTGGCCGCGCTGCACGCCAGCGGCGCCAACGTCGTGCTCAGCAAGCTGCCCATCGGGGACGTCGCCACGCAGTACTTCGCGGACCGGTGAGTCACGTCAAACATGTAGCTGTTGCCCGTGACTTCGTCCGCGTGGTTAGAAGATATAACTTAGGAATTTTTGAACGGAAGCCCTCGAAGATGAATAATTTTCCCTGCTTTTTTCTACATTTTCCATTGTATATTCGCTCCTAGTAGTCGCAGCGTGATGTTTTATAGCCTAAAACCTTCCTCGATGAATGGTCTATTCAACACAGAAATAATTTTTCAATTTCAACCAGTAGTTCCTGAGATTAGCGCGTTCAAACAAACAAGCTCTTCAGCTTTATATATTAGTATAGATTTCGTACAGGTGTACGGTAGACTCGATCGAAACCTTATGTGAATAACAAAACATAAAAAAAATATTGATTTTGAGTCGACAACATACATCCGAAAAGTTCGGATTATGGAGAGTTTCGTTAAATTCCGATGACACTGACAAACAAACCTCTCTGTCGCCTTCTTTACCGTTCACGATTCGGGAAAATATAGTTCGCGGGCAACAGCTAGTAAATAATAATATCTGAAGGTCTATGAAGGAGCATACATCCGCAGGGCAGCTTGCAGCTAAGCCCGCGGTCGGTGTATGTAGGATTACAAGTATTGCAACGCATTGCAGCACACCGACACAAAAACGTGGATGACGTAGCACGGCGGTTCAGATTTAGTCAGTAAGAGTCTGACACTACCCATTTCCTCCTGCGAGGGAGTGGGTGTCCATAAGGACTCCCCCGCCTAAACAAAAAATGGGAGCGACACAACGGAACCTGAATGCCCCAGAGGGTCACACTTGGGGAATCCTTGCCTTAACTGACTGGCTAGGGTCGCTAGAGCTATATGCTCGGGGGTGGAAGGGTCTAATGGCGTAATAACGAGGAAACTCGCTCCGGGTCTGTGACCCGCGATGGTGAAACCGGTGTCGCACCTCTCTACACCCTTAGCCTATTTAAATTTTTATGCGTATCAAAGCAGGTTCTATAGTTTTCCATAGCTTGTGAACGAAACGATGTCATTTAAAACCCTAGGATGACGGATGACGAAAAATTATTTATTTATTGAATTAAAAGCCAGACATTGCATCGGGTATTAATTAATTGATTGCACGACTTGTGCCTATTGCCTATTCAATTCATAAAAGTAACACTAAATGGTTTAATCAGAAAATCAAGACCAACTAATTCCGCTATGGTTAACGTCTTAAAGTAATGTTATTAGTTCAAGAACCGTGACTGTTACTGGTGTCTTTCTTTCGTAATGTTGCTCAAGTAATTGTACTCCTAGCCGTAATTATAATAATTGTATTTGGAAGACGAAACAATCAAATTATGCAGCATTCTCTAAGTATTTTGACTCTTACTAAGCCGTCATCCACCCCAAGCTTCTCCACTGCCCCGATCACCTACCATTAGATTCTCCTCTGCCCCGATCGCTTACCCCAAGCTTCTCCACTGCCTCGGTCACCTACCCCAAGCTTCTCCACTGCCCCGATCACCTATCCCAAGCTTCTCTACTGCACCGATCACATACCCCAAGCTTCTCCACTGCCTCAATCTTCATTATCAAGCTTCTCCACTGCCACGATCACCGCCCCCAAGCTTCTCCACTGCCCCATCACCTACCCCAAGCTTCTCCACTGCCTTCATCTCCTTCACCAAGCTTGGGAATTCTCTCTTGAATACTATCTGGGTAAAACTCGAGAACACCGGGATATAATGTGTGTTGGGGATATTCGCGACTACCTCTAGTTTCCTTATCAGTACTGATTGTCCCCCTCTCCCCCAGCGACATGTTCTGCGCGGGGCGCGTCCCGGAGGAGGACCTGCGTCGCACGCAGCGCGCGTGTGGCGGCGCAGTACTGAGCTCTGCGCGGGACCTGCAGCCCGCCGCGTTAGGGGCCTGCCAGCACTTCACCGAGAGGCAGGTCGGCGGGGAGCGGTACAACATCTTCACCGGTATGTACACCTGCCCTGCCAAATTGTGATCACTCTACGCGAATTACCTACGAATAGCGGGCATTACGTTTACTTGCGGTATCACGTCGCTTCGCGCGCTGTCAACTAGGTAAAGCGCCTTGCAGGTAATTATGTCTCATGTTCTGTCCTTAACATTTCAAGTTTTTGATCCATTTTCTATCTTAAATCCACACTTCCCATTGTCTAAAATCCTCTGTCTCCACACCTCCTTTCCTTTGTCCTTAACCCTCATCCCATCCTCTTCCGCAGGGTACAGTAGCAAAGAAGGTGCTCCTGAGGGTGAGAATACCAACTTAATGATGTCATATTGTATTTAGTTTTAATATGTGTAATACACTATCTTGTAAAGCCTTGACAGACTTATTCAGATTGGCCAATAGTTTCATTAATGTCGTTAATTCGACTGGTATACGCGCCAGTACTGGCCAGTGATCAATTTTGGTTTCGATTTGCGTAAGTTTAAAAAGTAAATGTGTCTTTTTGTGTACATCGTACATTTTAACACGCTTTTATTAGTTTCATTACATCAAAAATCAAAAGCGGCTAGCGTTTTAGTAGGTTGGGTTACATATTTAACATATTTGAGTACTATTATGGCTATTTTGAGTAAAATACAATTGTATTACTTGTTATAATATTTTACCATAAATTTTAAAATGTAATTTTCTTCTTAGGTTGTCCCGCCGCCAAGACGTGCACTCTGATCCTCCGCGGTGGCGCTGAACAGTTCCTGGAAGAGACGGAGCGTTCCCTTCACGACGCCATCATGATCGTGAGGAGAACTATCAAGAACGACGCTGTAGTCGCTGGTGAGTTACCTGCCTTAGCTGGCCTCGAGCTGCCCCACGGTGGGGCGCCATTACCGAAGCTGTCAATAACACCAGCTTGTAACTGTCCCACTGCAGGCTTCTCATACAGAGAACGAGAATTGATCACCACTCTTATGAGTTGCCCCACGGTGGGCGCCAATTCCGAAGCTGTTAATGACGTTACCAGCTTGTCTTGTATTGGTATGTTTCTGTTCGCCAATGATTTTAACAAACGGATCCAATTTCTGAGAATCTATGAGGATCTTCAAGTAATATGAGGCTAAACAGAAACATATGATATGAGCATTGCGTCCGGTTTGAATCCGAGTCGCGCTTCCAGTCTAACCGGTTTCAGCTAAGTACCAGTGCTTTACAAACAGCGACTGCCTATCTGACCTCCTCAACCCAGTTACAGACAACGCCTTGGTTAGACTGGACCGAATACCACAGATGCATAAATAACAGCCGGGATAATTCAAATGTCCCTGTTCTTTTTGTCTGTCTTTAGCGATCCAATAATAATAATAAATAATGATGTGCAGGCGGCGGAGCCATCGACATGGAGATCTCCCGCGCCCTGCGCACGCACTCGAAGGGCGTCGCTGGCAAGGAGCAGCTGCTGCTGGCGGCCGCCGCGCGCGCCTTCGAGGCCGTCCCGCGCCAGCTCTGCGACAACGCGGGCTTCGACGCGACCAACCTGCTCAACAAGCTGCGGAACAAGCATCACAACGGTCAGTGCATACATGTTCTGTGAAGCGGAATCAATGCCAACAACATGGAGACGACGAGTGTATGGATAGCCGAGTGGTTGAGGTCGCCAAAACCCAGTTATAAAAGTAGTCTTAAATAACTACATTGTTGTAATGGGATGTGCTGTTATGGATGTATCATGAAGGATGTGTTGTGGGTTGTGTCGTGATGGATGCCTTGTGATGGATGGATGTGTCATGATAGATGTGTGAGGACACCGAATCTGCATATTTTAAAGGAAATAAAAAAACCTCGGCAGCTGATTATTTCGTTCGTTGTTCAATACAATTTCTATTCGATTGGCTAATGTGTGACATTGTGTGCAGGCGAGGTGTGGTACGGCATCGACATCCAGAAGGAGGACATCGGCGACAACTACGCGTCGTGCGTGTGGGAGCCCGCCATCGTCAAGATCAACGCGGTCACCGCCGCCTGCGAGGCCGCCTCACAGGTAACAAACGATACAGACAAATAGATTAAATAAAAATTGGAGGCTTTAGAGCCTGACGTTAACGTCACTTGTCGGTAAAAAACATCTTAAAAGTGCACTGATAAGTGAAGTCACGAAAAGATCTCTTTTTTCCGCTCATATTTTTTAAGTCAAATACCTTATAACAACAGTATGTATACGGTAATACCAAGTTTACAAGTTATTCATCTTATGTCTAGTCCTAATGGGTCCTCTCAACGCAGTCCTCTATTGTACTACATTCAAATCACAGAGAACTGGGGATAACAAAAAAGAAATCGGTTTAAAGAAATATTCATTGGTATAAAAATTATTAATTACCTAATTCCAAAAGCTCAAACTAACAAAAATATACTTGTATTTTGTATTAAAAATTTAATCCAAACACCTATTCAATTTAAAAAAAAATACAGGAAGACCAAGCAAAATATTAATGAATATATCTATAATTAACACCCCATCTCCACCCACAGATCCTGTCGGTCGACGAAACGATAAAGAACGTGAAAGGCGCGGACATGCCCACGGCGGGCGCTCCGGGCCGCGGCATGGGTCGCCCACGCATGGGCTGAGCTTCTTACTACCCCACACTACTCATAACGCCTTATAAACCACGCCGTCTGTTCCCAAACTCATATTTTCTCACCTATCGTGGTGTTAAACCAAATATTTTAACATGAAATCTTTAAGAGGAAGCAATCACTTTTAGGAAGATTTTTGCTTGAACTTTTTATCTTTCTAAGACCAATGGATTGTTTCTCCAGTTTCCTAAAGTTAAAACGGGTCCCATGACACCCTATCGCAGACTAGCACTTGTCCTTGACAGTCAATCGTTTCCCCGGGACACACGGGTTGTTGTTTATCATTGTTGACCCTGGTTTACAGTTTACTGTTGCAATGATGGGCATGTGTGGTGGACTTGTCACAACGCGCTAAGCCTCAGGCAATGCAAAGTCTCTGTTACCCATAAGTTTTAGTTTCCAACCCGTTCAGTTTTGCTGAATTTTTGTTGAATGTAAAGTCACAAAAGATTTTAGTTACTGAAAATTGTAGCAATTTTAATGCTGGTTATTAAATATTGCTGTATTTATAAAGCTGTTAAAGCATTTCTAAGTCGTGTTCGTCAAAAGCCAGTGAATTTTGCATTTTTCTTTGAATTGTAAAGCGTTTATTTCCATTTTGTATATTTATTGCATTTGTGTCGTAACTGGAGCAGGCGAGTGGTGTTCACGCTTAGTACTAAGATAATATAGTATTAACTATTATTTTAATAATAATAACTATTAAATATTCAATACTATGGAATCGTTTTATTTATTCTACACTTCTATGTCCTGGAGTACAATCAGAAGGTAGTTTGAAATCAAGTGATAAGATATTTCACATCAAAAAGTTATGGATTTCATGTTTTTTTAATCAATTCATGATTTCAATGATGATCGGGAAGTCATTCACGGTCGGTCGGACCGAGTATTTGCTATGAATGTCTAAGTCTCGATGAAGCCAGTTTGCTATGCTTATTTTTCGCTAATCTTGAATGTTAAATCAATGAAATTTTGCTGTAAATGCAAAGTCGAATAATATGTATTTCTGTGCCTAATTATTATGCTACGAATTTTCGGGTGTTTTTCGTGATAGTAAAAGTTTTTTTACTATCACGAATTTCCAAGAGCGCTTCAGATGATTCTGAGATTCCCCATAAAATTCCGAACACTCAGAAAATACCTCTTAATAATATAATATCTAGGAGGTATATTAGATCGCGCAGAGTGCAAAGCAGTAGAAGGGGCCCGGAGTGGTTTTAGTTGGTGGAAGTCCCCACGGCGTGCCCTCGACGTGGAGAACAAATAAAAATGTATGCCTAGATAAATTACATTGAATTGAATTTCCTGTATATCAATCAATTGATGTTCTACAATCACTGCATAAGTAGGCAGTTTCACCTTGAGAAACCGTTTAATAAATGAAACGTTCGTTTAGTTAGCGATCTTAAATTGCACTCATTACATAATTAAACGAACTGCGTTTATATCGATTGTTCTCGAATTTAATTGCGATTAGTTTTAATAAAATATTCAATTTGGTGGCTGAATGAGGTCGATCGATCAAGGGTTTGGGTCTGAGATTAGACAATTTACATATCTCCGAGGGCTAAAGCTGACGAATCTTCCTGTCCGGACAAAACACGTCATCATCCCAACCTTTTCCCAACTATGTTGTGGTCGACTTCCAGTCTAACTGGATGCTGTTAAGTACCAGTGTTTTATAGAGCGACTGCCTCTGATCTCCTCAACCCAGTTACCTGGGCAACACGATACCCCTTAGTAATGGCTGGCTGGACTGATTGTCAGACAAGCCAAAATCATGTCATTACTGTGCATTTGAAGCTTCCTATTCGCGATTACGCAAATAAGATCTAATATTATTTAAATGCTTAGGACATCTTTTCAGTAATAGGTTACATTTTGCCAAAGATAACACTTTCTGCATTTGTTGGTACATTTATTCTCGCTAGTTAACATTAACTCAGAGTCGATACCCTGAGATCGTTTCGACATTAGTCAGATGTGAAATGTGCATTCTCAAAAAAGACATTTATTTATTAATTTATTTATTTAACTATCACACTAATCTACCATTACAGGTTATTTAACCTAATGCGGTAGCTAGGACTAAACAAAGGTCTAAGTATTTATGTGAACTAGGCTTTCAAAGATTGAATTATTATGCTCATAGTTGCAGGTCTAAATTCCAGCAAATGTTTTAATATGTAATTAGTGACATGTAAAAGTGATGATGTTTCATCCCTTTTTTTTGTCCGGCGTCAAACTAATGAAGGCCGGGGGGATATGTCGGACTCCCACCGATTAAAGCACCCCGGACCCCTTCAACTGCCTGAGCCTGAGCCACGGGATCGCTCGCGCATGCTCAGCGCGACTCTGGCCGATGGTATTTCGATATTTCCTACTTGCAAAATAAATGATATCTTTTCGTTGTTTGAAAAATTCAAAACAAATATTAAGGGCGTAGAAATAGGGCTCCAGATCTTATAATAATTCACTTTGATAACATCGAAAATAAAATTAATCTATAATCCTTCTATAGAGGATATATAAAAATCTAATTGTATCGACATTAAAAACCAAATGAAGATAGGTAATTTAGATTCAAATCTAACCATGCATCCTATAATCAAAAATCTATTGGTAATAGGATAGATAATTACCAAAATTGAAATTAAATTATGATCGTGAATTAAATCGAAATAAAAAAATGACAGAAGTATTAAATCAAACTCAAAATTTGCCGCCTGAAATCTAGACTCATGTTAGGCATTATAAATAAATAAATGCGGACAACATCACATACATTGTTCTGAACCCAAAGTAAGTTGCTGAAGCACTTGTGTTATGGAATTCAGATACAACGAAGGTACCACAAACACCCAGACCCGAGACAATGTAGAAATGTTAATTTATACATTGACCCGACCGGGGATCGAACCCGGTCTTTCTTAATTAACTTTTTATATTGTTTTGTATTGAGTGTTACCTAGGGAAAGGATAGGTCACTTTTTACCCACGATGTACTAACAATGCTAAAGGGATGAAAGTGAAATCTGTGTGTTTGTTTATCACAACTACTTAGTATAATCTAATAAAACTATTCAGGTAATTTTAAAGATAATCTAAGAAAGAGAAGGGTCTTTCAAGATTTAATGCTCGTCTTAAATCTAGGTGTCTTTGTGCATGTGATTTGAATGTTTGTAAAACCCACCACGACGAAAGGATTAAAATCATGAGTGCGGAAGGAAATATAAAAAACAATACTCTTCATATACATGAGGTTGCAGGATCAATATGTTTGTGTTTGTGGAAGTAGTAAATATGAGGGGTTGATACTCTTGCTGATATATTATGACCAATAAACTTATAAGTTCCTTGATTATGGTACCTATAGCCTTACTGCAACCGATTGTCATATGGTCAAAAAACACCCTATGCGCGACGTGTAGTTTTTTGTATGTATTTGTCATTATTTTTTATCTTTTATTTTTCATAAATTTAACTTGGATAGGAAGGTATATTTCATAGCTATGCTATACCTAATCTTGAAAGCGTTACCAACATGCGCTATTTCCACAATTATGATATAAATGTGATTTATGCTTTAAAGACAGCGAGTTTAAAGACAGTTAACTTTTAATGAGACGGCATTTAATAAACTATACAAATAGTTATCACTTACCAATTATATAATAGCCAGGCACGTCCACAAAACAAACAACAGTCGACGCACAAGTATTGCCCAATTCAGCCTCGAACAATACGCCGCGGGAAACTTGTAATTACAAGAAAAAATCCCATCCGTTTGTTTCTACACAGTGTTAGCCGAAGTGTTTGTGAAAAATCACGTATTTCGGTTATTTAAAAAAACCAAATATAATTTTAAATATTTTCAAGAAATGTTTTAAAATTTACCAATTTTTTTGAACTGTCAAAAATTACGCGGGAACGATGGCGTTCCAAAAAAGTACGTTCGTTTTTTTCTTAATTTTCGCAATCGCGTGCAAAGAGGTTGCTGCTTGGACAATCGATTTGCCGGAAGTAAGGAGGTTCTTATTCGAAAAACATGAGAAATATAAAAAGGAAAGTAAGAATGAATACCAGGATTATGTTATAAATAAGGACCAGGAGTTTTATAGCAATATTCAGGGCAACAGCAAGCATAATTCAGAGCATGATTACGAACACGACCATGACAAAGATGATGAAAATTATGCTGACGAATATGGCTATCACAACTACATGGAAAAGAAAGTAAGTATTTTATCCCAACAACCGATTTTCGGCGGTTTCAAAGTCATACCTCTTTTATTAGCTGCGGTATGATAAAAACACTGCGCAGCTTTTTCTATTATAATACCTATGTATAACAAACTACATGTTACAAGGTAGTCGATCATCAATTAGAGCCTATTCACAAATCCATGTAATTAAAGTCTTAATTGACAGTCGAGGCCGCGATAGCGTGTTAGATCAATAACTGGATTTGTAAATGTAAGGTTGCAGATTCGACACCAAGTTTTTACATCGTAACAGCTGTCGATCTGTGGTTTATACTTACGCTAATAGCAGAATGCCCGAATATTGACTAAATATTTATAAAATAAAAACTATCTCCATTTGAGAATTGTATCTTGCATCTAATTAACGAAAATTGCGCTTGTAACTAGAATATTATCAATGGGCAATGGGCAATAATACCTTCAAATTTCCTAATAATATATTTTTATGGAAACAACCCGACTTGACGTAAAACTTCTTGAATTCAATGTTGTAAGGGAGGGAGGGTTCTAAGTTAAGGGAGGGATTTAGCTAAATGCGAAGCATGCAAACGCAATTTTGGGGATATTTTTTAATTACTACCTGGAACTCAAAAACAATGAATCAGTAAAGTAGTGAAGTATAATGATACTTCAAGTTTTAAGGAACAAATCTATACATATAATAAAATTGTAGAAAAGTGAAAACTGTACATTGAATATTTTAAAAAAAGAATAATTGGAGGGTGGTCTAGGAACGATTCCGATGCCGAAAATATGATTTTTAGAATTTTTGTCTGTTTGTCTGTTTGTCTGTTTGTCTGTATGTATGTCCGGAAAGATCTCGGAAAGTACTGGATAGATTTGATTCATATTTTCAGAGAATATCAACAAGAGGTCCGGTCAACATACTTTTTACTTATTATCTCGCTTTTCGATACAGGGGGTGAGCAGGAGCCTTTTATATCTATACACAAATATCAAATTATCTCATAAACTACTGAATATATTTCGTTCAAATTTTGCATGAACCTTATCGTACACATGATACAACAAATATACAAAAACCATAACGCTACTATGCAGGGGGCATGAGCAGTAAAG
Organism: Trichoplusia ni; assembly: GCF_003590095.1. Lineage (NCBI taxonomy): Eukaryota > Metazoa > Arthropoda > Insecta > Lepidoptera > Noctuidae > Trichoplusia > Trichoplusia ni. The sequence continues at coordinate 73,759 of NW_020800102.1, forward strand.
TTTTAAATTTTTGGACTCACCCGTAACATCGTGTAATACAATTATGAGGTGTATTTTCATCCCATTGAGTAGTAAGCAGCACGGTCATCAATTTACTCCAAAAACATCACGCTATTTATCTTAAGACTTTTGGCAGAGCAATAATATATTTTTTCGAAAGTAAATCATTTTCACAAAATCAGTCATTTTATTCTCTTTCAAGTCTAATGTAGACCTAGCGCGACAATAATTAAAATAAAAGAAACATAAACTATTAATACTTTTATTATTATTCTTTTGATACAAATGTTACTTAGAAATCGGCACATTCTTGAAACAAAGGAACTTAAATTATTTTTATTGGTTTACTAAAATTACTCAAGTTCAAATGTGGAATGCCGTAATATGATTTTGTGTTTATTTACGATAGGTGTATATACCTATGTTTTTAGCTCAGTAATGTTGGCGATGCTACTTCAAGATAAAAGAATTCGTAGTGACACTCAACCCAAAGTTGCATGTAGTTCACATTGATCTCATCTATAATTATGCATAACAATAAATTACTGAACGACACAGTTAATTATATTACCTTGGTTCATCTGTAACAACTAGCAACAAAAATATAAACTTTCAAACAAAAAAAAGCCTTTCAAACAATGAAATAATGTTTTCTTAAATTTGCAACATTACATAGGCCAAAAGTATTTCGGATAGAAAAGCCCAGAAAACTTGCATAAAAACTTCATAATAGGTATGCAATGTGAAAGATCTGTAAGACCCAAGCTATCAATGAATAAGAGCGTACGCTAGACGGTTTTTGACATTATGTATCTATTGATAGAACAATGTCTACTGATAACTGGGATTTTTCAATATTTTAACGATTTGATTGGTCTACATCCGCCATTACAGAGACCGCACACGTGGCCCTTCCAAAGATTCCTTTAACAATTTATTATAATCTCTACTTATTTAAAATTTTCTTCTTTCGTAGCCTGGTAAAAACAGGGGAAGGAACGAGACTGAATGAGTTTCTGAGATCCCAAAGCTAAGCCGACGAGGATTAGAAACATATTTTTGGAAATTTCTCCAATAAGGCTGATAATAGCGTGTAGCTATCAGCACTTACATCCGTCACACAATGTCTGGAAAATTCATTGTGGCTGTCGGAATCGACAGCGTAACCTCATAACCAACCTCATGTAGTCTTTATTTAAGTTCCATTTATGCAGTAGGGATGACGGTATTTTACTTCAATGATCGTCGGGTAGGTTAACGAATAAAATACGTATTTTTTCTTTGTAAATTGGTACAGTAAATAGAACTCATGCGCACGAAGACACTTTTATGTTCATATTTTGCTTTGTCGTAACATTACAAATTGGACATATCCTATACTTTAGATTTTTGTCATTGTCAATTTAAAAAACGGGGTGTCTGATATATTTTTTTTCACGCTATTTAATTATCAGCAATTTAAAGGCAAATTATGATCAAAACACCAGGGGGCCAAGATAACACGTTTACCAAATTTTTAATTTTGGAAATATTCCAAATGTTTTTGAAGAAGATCAGTTTTAATATTAAGAGGACAATCAAACATAACGTGTTTCAGGAAACCGTTTATCTGGGCGCAATTTTGCAAAATCTTATATCTTATGACACTATGTAACATCCACAGTTACCGAGCCCGACTCTCACTTCACCAGCTCCGTCCACAAAAATAATTTGACATCTTATTTATATCGTCAGAAAACATCGTGTGTGAAAATAACAACTGTCTGGCTATCACTGTTCCTGAGAAACAGCCAGGTGACAGACAGACGAACGGACTGGGTGTGTGTGGTACCGTCTTTGTATCTGAATTCCATAACACAAGTGCTTTAGCAACTTACTTTGGGTTCAGAACAATGTATGTGATGTTGTCCGCATTTATTTATCTTCCTTCTTAGCATTTTATATTCAAAGAGATTAATAAGGCTGCTGTTACCGTCCATCTATGACCAAGATGTTACCTTGTGACTGTTCATGAGATACAGCGTGCAGACAGACAAACAGTTAGCACGGTTGAATGCTAGACAGTTGAGACATCTATACTAATACATAAAGCTGAAGAGTTTGTTTGTTTGTTTGAACGCGCTAATCTCAGGAACTACTGGTCCAAATTGACGCTGCGACTAATAGGAGCGAAGATACCATGGAAAATGTGGATAAGTATAAATCATGTGGGTAGGTATAAATCATAACTTATATCTTCTAACCACGCGGGCGAAGTTGCGGGCAACAGCTAGTATATAATACAAACGATTTCAAATAAAAAATACTGACCAAATTTTAAGGGGCGATAGAGAAAAAGCAATCAACAAAATCGGTTCATCCAGAAAACTAAATACAAGCGAATTGAGAACCTCCACCTTTTTGATGTCGGCCGAAAAAGTAGTACCTATACGAAGTAAAAAAAAATGTCCCTTTGTAAGGTGTACATGTTTACGGCTTCTGCGTATGACACAGGGTGGCTTGACTGCAAAGATAGCTAGAGGTTACAATATGCGGCACGTGTCGCGGTTTCAACCCCACGTAGGACAAGCATTCGTATGATGTGACCCACGAATGCTTGCCCTGAATGATTTGTGGAACCCCCCGCAAAACATGTCTAATGTTAACATTTATTTATCCAAAAAACAGAAATTTTCCAAAAAAAAAAATATCGGCATGCCTACTGTAAAATCAGTTTATTGGTGAAATCAGCTCTTTTAAAACTAGATAATTTTAACCAACTTCATATCTAGTGAGATCTATTATATGTGAATCTATGTATAAAATGTCTATAATATAATTATGTTTAGGTGCACAAAATGGTGCGTGACGGAAGCTCGTATCTCGAAGGTCTTCGCCGGTCCTTGGAGAATTACACCGAGTTCTTAGAAAGCTGCAACCGACAGAATTCCAGTCAAGTAAGTATTTGGGTAATAGACAAAATTAATAATCAATTAAACAGTGAAGGAAAACGTCGTAAGTTATGTGCAGTTCAATCAATCCGCACGAATTTACTGTTAATATTATTACTGATCTGTATTTATAATAAAACGTCGATTAAAACCGATTAAATCAACTGAGAGTTCTTTACAAGATAAGGAAACACAATTTCTCTAAAAAAAATTATCACCCTTCATATTTATGACCTTGACAAACGTTGCTGAAACTTGATGATAATTCATACCCTCATTAAAAAGCGTTACGGATTCGCAACACTCTTGGTTCCGTACAAATAGTACAATATGATGAGGAAAAACCAATAAGCAAAAAAAAGAAAAAACTGGTCACCCATCATTCTATGACCTTGACAAACATTGACAAACCTCAATGATAATTGATACTCTTATAACCTTTGTGATAAAAAATCTGCGGGCCCTTTGTCCCTGATGAGGGATAACAGGATTTCATCATCATCATCATCACCACCATATGATCTTTGTTCACAAATTAACTATTAATAAAATTCTAGGGCTCCCCATCCAACTCTTCATGGAGTCCACCTTACTACCCACCAGGATCCTCTTCCCCAAATGTCACAGGTCCAACTCCAATCCTCAACTACCAGAACTTCGATTCCGTGGACATTCCTATGAAATCCAAGAACTCCCCGGAGATGCCCACTCCAAGGCCAACCACGAGGCCAAGGACAGGCAGTCGTATGTCCTGCGACGAGGCCAATGACGTCAAGGAGCAAGTCAGACGTTACGCGGAATTGTCTATGTGGGCGACTAAAAGACTGCAAGATATTGCTTATGCTAAAAAATATCAGAAGGTAAGTAAATTTGAATCATCATTGGCCTAGCCTTTTCCCAACTATGTTGGGGTCGGCTACCAGTCCAACCGGTTTCAGCTAAGCACCAGTGTTTTACAAGGAGCGACTGCCTATCTGACCTCCTTAACCCAGTTACCTGGGCAACACGATACCCCTTGGCTAGACTGGCTTAAGTAAATTTGAATGTCCATCGTATTAAATAATATAGCAATAAGCATTGAAATATTTTAACAAGTAGGTGCTATAATTTTTCATAACATTTTTAACAGAAACGCTTAATTCATACTAATATTATAAACGCGAAAATTATTATGGATGGATGTTTGTTCCTCTTTCACACAAAGAGCAGTGTATGGATTTAGACGAAACCTGGTTCACAGGTAGTTTATAACCTGGACATATATGTAGGACAGTTTTTATCCCGATTTTATGTTCCCGTGGGATCATTTTAGATATAGCTCGCGGGCAACAGCTTGTTTAACAGAATAATACCAATAACTTAAATTCGTTTTATCTCCTCAAACTACAACAGTTTTGTAGCTAACTTTGGCGACCACGTCTATTCTTCTATAGAACATTGGTGGAGGGATAAAATATTAAAACGAGAGTAAAAAGCCCGGGTATTGAAGAATCGGAAAGCCCAAATCGAAACGTAAAAATTCGAAATCTCAATATTGAAGGAAGAGATTTGTACAGTCAAATCTTGGACGATGCCATCTGCATTCTGCAAGCTGAAATATTAAGGAATGCAAATTGGATATCGAAATACAAATAGTAAAAAACCTAAATCTGAAATCTACAAGCCGAAATCCGAATGTTAAAGGCCTAAATCCGAAATATCGACAGTATAATCCTAAGTGGCGCAAATCTGTATAGAAAACCTTATTTTTAGGAAAAGTTAAGTTTTTACTATTTCATGTATATTATTATGTTAATGTCTATTCTTTAGTTTTTTTTTTTGCAATTGCTCTTATATTTATAATATTTTATAACATCGCTTTGGTTTATATTTGACTGTAATGGTGTTATAATAAATAAAAAATATTGAATCCCAAAGTCCAATTCACCTTTTGTCAAGTACGACCCATGGTGTAGTAAGTCCTCAGAACCTTATTTTCGAAAGAATTCTTCTCCATTGCCTCCACAGACTGATGAAGAAGAAGAGGACGAGTTGATCCTGAAGCTGGCCTGGTTCCTGGACCGGCTGGCGTACCTCACGGGCTACGAGCCCGACTACAAGACGGAGGAGCCCAGGAGAACCACAAGTAAGATGACTTACCACGATTTATAAACTCAATTTCTTGTTTGTTTATCGTCCTGATTCGGATTTTTGTAACTCAATTTTGGTGCACTTCCCGATAAGCTAGCAGGCTTAAATCGTCAGGGTAGCTTCAAACCCAATGACAATGCAATTTACAAATTTTCATAAAATTTAAAAATTTAAACTTGTATCTATTATTTTTTTAAATACATTTACCGAGCAAATTATAATCAAAAAAACTACTCCCGCACTAATGAAGTTAATTCTTGTGTCGCGGAAGGTCACAAACATTCAAGTCACATGCACAGACACCCAGACTCAGGACAAGCATTCGTGGAGTCCAAGGTGGAGATTGAACCCGACATCGCGTGCACAGTGTGTGCACAGTGCTCGGCTAGGCACTCGACTATCCGTGCAGTCAGTTATTCGATGAAATGTCCTTCTGTTTGTCCTTGATCCATATCAAAGACGAAGAGACTGTCGAATGCCAACCTTTTTCCATCTTCCCCAGGTACTTCCACTCCTGAACCAACACCGTTCACCCTGGTGCCAGCATCGGAAGACCAGAAGCAGGAGATGATGGACTGCATCCAGCGGAACTCCTCGGAGCCAGCGACTGTCCGGTGCCGGTATCCGAACCAGATACCTGACATCATGGCGCAGATGATGAGTGGCGGTAGAGATACATAACTATATATTTTAAATATTGCTTTTGCGTGATTAAGATCACCATGTCAAGACACGCAGACTCAGGACAAGCATTCGTGGATCACACAAATGACTATTATGCGTTGAGATCGAACTCGCGAGCTGTCGTGCTCAGTGAGTTTGGCGTGGTGACCTCATCCACTCGGATATTCGTGCGTTTTGTTATACATTCATAAAAACCTAGCGAAGATCAAAAAGTTAACATCCCTTTTTTTCTGAAAGCTAGAAGAAAGCAAAAATGTGAATCATACTATTCGTTAATGTATATCACTTTGTCTACGGGGACGAAAATCCTTAAATTTTCCGACGTTTTTATACACTCACTTTTCTTGTTGGATTTTTGCTACTTTATTTTAAGCCACTTCCCGATAAGCTACAATGCAATGCTTCTCGACAATGCAATTTAAAAATACATAAAAAGGGCTAGGACGATTTTGATAAAATTGGAATGGAGTCACATTTGAAAAACGTAGGATTTAGGTTTTATAAATCTATTTTTATTTACAATCATAAAAAAGTTTTTCATAACACGAAGCTAATTTACCTATTTTTGTTACAGGCACAACACAATCACCGCCGTCCCGACCATCGCGATCAAACGGCGTTATCCCATTATCAGAACAATCCGAACTCTTAATCACCGCCGACTCATCACCACTTACTCGAAAATTAATCACCAAACGTTCGACCGAATATACTACTTACTACTACCCACCAAAACCATTTCACGAACCGTCATACCCAGCCCCGATTGTCAAAATTATAAAACATAGATTGTCAAATATTAAAGCGATTGTAAAATCGATCGTCGAGAAAAGAATAGCTCACATCGTTGAAAAGAATGAAGTCAAAAAACATTTCGAAAAGCGATCTATCGACAACGCGTCGGAAAGCAGTAATAATAATATTAAACAAATCAATGCTGTGAAAAATGAAAAATCGGTCAAAAAACTACCCTTAAGTGAACACCCTGTTTTGACACATTACCCTGTGTCCGATGTTTCTGTAGTCAATACGAAATCGTTTAAAAAACGCTCCGTAGATCAAAATAGTTTAACAAACAATCATATTGACCGATTAACGAAATTTAAACCTATTAAAAAAGCAACTATTTCACAAAAAAAGTTTGAAACTTTACTCAAAGCAAAAAAAGCATCTCACCATTCAAAGTATTTGTCACAAATAAAAACGATTAAAAAACGATTCGTAGAAGATCCATTATCAAAACTAGCTAATTACTATTTAAAATACAAAGTATGGGACAATTCTAATCCAACAACAAAGAAAATCTCAAAAAAATCCGAAACATTTGACGTAAAAAATAACCTAGAAACGTTGACAAGACACAAGCGTACATTATTCAAGAAAAACGTGATACACGTACACACTAATAAGCCTGTACGTGTAGGACACCCACACCCACACATACACAAAAAGGAGCACAAACCAAAATTACTATTAACTTTACAAAAACTGCACGAATTAAAGAAGAAAGCTGAGAAAAAAGTTCATAAAGTCATCAAAAGATCTTTGCATTACGAAGATATGTATCTCCCGCGTATTCCGATGAATCCACAAGGGGACATCAGTTATTACGTCAAGAATAAAGAAGGCAGAAATTATAACCCTAGTTTGGTCCAGGCAGGTCAAGTTAGGCTGGGCTTAGAGCAAATATTTCAGACGGGTAATATTGAAATTGTTCACCGGTTCGGCTCTAACTATAATCCGCTGATCCCCGCGCCGTTTTACGCGGGAATTATTGCTACGAATGCTGATGCTTAGGTACATATATTATTTAGCAGAAAAAAATTGAAAAAAAAGGGAATAAAAAATTCATTTTTCGGAAAATATGAATTGAGAAAGTGAGCATCCGAAATCCAAGTTAATTTATTGTGCATGAAAACTAAATTATTTTTCTTATCTCATATTTATTTTGATTTTTAATGGTATCGACAAATTAGTTTATTTTTTAGCCAAAATAAATCCCGTTTTCTTTCAAATAAATTAAATTATATTATATTGTGTGAAAGACTATGAATATATATCTATGTATTTTAGGTTATCTAATATTTAAGTAAATAAATACATAATAACATAATAAATAAATAAATGCGGACAACATCACATACATTGTTCTGAACCCAAAGTAGGTTGCTAAAGCACTTGTGTTATGGAATTCAGATACAACGAAGGTACCACAAACACCCAGACCCGAGACAATGTAGAAATGTGAATTTTTACATTGACCCGACCGGGGATTTAACCCGGGCTCTGCTAGCGACACCTCGAAATAGATTGATATATTTATCACTTTTTATAATAGCGTTTATAATGTGAGAACGTATTGGAATATTTATTTAAGTTTATATTAGTCGTTAAGCTTACTATTTTACATATATAATATATAATATACCCCTGGGACAACTCACACACGGTTATCTGATCCCAAGCTAAGCAGAGCTTGTGTTATGGTAACCAGACAACTGATAAACTTACTTATATATTTCTAAATACATACATATTATAGATAAATTACACCCAGACACAGAACAAATGATCATGCTCATCACACAACATTTGTCCTGGGCGGGAATCGAACCCACGACCTCCGGTATGGCAGTCAGGGTCACTAACCACTAGACCAACAGGCCCCAACAACCCGCCCGTATTAACTTTTAACATTTATTAACACCCAAACTTTTGACTGTCACTATCAACGCGGGTCTGCTGGTAGATATCTCAATAATCAGCATCGTATAATTATTTTTCTGTTTGTACATTTGTGTGTGTACTACTATTAAATAAAATAAAAACTATTTTGTTTTTAATGTGAGGGTCTAAGGCTGGTTTTACAGTCACGCGTTTCGGCAGCGCCGTCGGAGCGCGCGCGCTCGGATATGTTTGGGGTATTAGTAGCGTTTCAAATTCGCGCGCTTGAGCAGCGCCGTTCGTTGAACGCGTCCTATTCGCGCGGCGCGGTCGAAGCGCGCGCCGCTCGTGCGCTTCTACGGCCATTGTGCGTTTTAGTCTCACGCCGTTGAGACGTGCCGTTAGGTACTGTTGTGTACAAAATGAATCACATCGATACGGGTCGAGTAATTGACGAAGTGCGAATTAGAAGATGTTTATGGGACCCGGCCGATGATTTTTATAAGAATATAGAATTTATAAGAATAAGGCGAAAATATTTATAAAATTTATAACTATTTTCTCGTAAATCAGAGAAAGATGTTACGTGTTCGCCTCTCAGTAACCTTGTAGCGTTATAAGGATCAACACCTACTGTTCTTCGACGTTTTTGTTGCCTTTTTTCCATAAAAAGTAAATAGCCAGTACTCTAACCGCATTGCCGTTCATTTTGTATCTGTTTGTACACGACTGTCTCACAGCAGCGAAACGCGCCGTACTAATGTCGTTTTATGGTGCACCGCTGTTCAAACGCGCGCTGTCCAACGGCGCGTCTAGCGGCGTGACTGTAAAACCAGCCTAAACTATGGTTTTTTTTTCAAACTTTTTAGCTATCTTGGCAACGGACATATTACTATGCAACTTAGGCCCGATTTTTCAATCGTCAGATAACTTTTATCTGAGGAATGAATATGGCCGTTTGACATATTTTCTATACAAAAGCTGTCAAAACGTCAAACATATTCGTCGAATAAAAATTATCTGGCGATTGAAAAATCGGCCCTTAATGAAATGTTTATATAATGCTCATTGCTCACATATTTTGAGTGAAAAATTATGTTTTTAATAAAACCATATTTTCATATTATAGTGATGTTTTATTATAACTTTGACAGAAATGAACAAAAAGGAGTTATAACTTACATTATGCTTACATATACTCATAATATTTAACAAATCAAGTTAAAAATAAGGAAATAAAAACTTAAAATACTTTAAAACCTAGAAATAGGTTAAAATTATATGAATACTGTATTATGAAATAATATTCGAATGGAAAAACGATATTAAAACAAAAAGTTTCAAAAATCATTCTGTTGTCAATGGTTTCAGCTCAAAAGGCATTGCTCTCAAGACGGTGATAATGATTAAACTTATTTCTTAGTTTTAATTTCCTTATGATTTAAAAAGACGTTTCTTAATCTAAGTAATAATATTATACTTATTAATTGCTTTAAACTAAGTTGCGATTTTAACATGCAATAAAATTATTGTCCTTAATTTTTGTATTGTCAATTCAGTTTTTTTTTTATTTCATGCAAGGGCAAAGTACCCGAGCCGAGAATATAAAGTTACCTTATTACTAGGTAAATTATTTAGATATAGCTAAGCCCGTAAAAGACTTGGCATCCAACATTTTAAAACCACAACTTAAAACAGACCATTTTTTTACAATTGGTCCCAATTTGTGACAAAAACCGCGATCTCTGACTGCACCAATCTAAATCTAGACCGCACTCGCAGTTGCTTAACTTTAATAACCTAAAAATGACTTTTTGACAACAATTTTCATCGAGTATTAATGGCATTTTAATCGGTATTCCGAAAAAGGTTTTGTTTGCGGCTATTTAAACTAAAAGATCGCGGGCAAGGAATGTTTAACAATCGATAAATATTTGTAATAATTATTAAAAAGAGAAACTATTCTACATAAATATGTACTACGATGTAAATAATTAGGGTCAATCCACACTGAAAGATCAGCGGTCGACAGATTTTTCATATTACGAATAACGAATGACTTTGAATGTTATCTACGTTTGCAGGCAAATGAGGCAGGAAGCCTGAATCGCGGTTATCACTGCTCTTCCCGTTGTTCCTTCATTGTGGATTGACCCTTAAAACAACGACCTCTAAGCCAACAAATAAAATGTTTAGCAAGTCATTGTTAAAACATAAGAAACTTCGAAGGCACGACTTTTCACTACCGATTACATTCAAAAAACATTCTTTTGTATATACCAGATACACATATATATACAAAACAGACACTTATCGTTGTTAAAAACGACAAAATCTCAAAATATTCCTCGAACAAGTATAACATTATAAAACAACTGTCAAAATCAAATTAAAAAAAAAAAGTTGACGTTTCGTCCTGTCAAAATTGACACAGATTAAACAAGCTTTATTATTATTGCATTGCATTATTCGTTTTTATTTTATTTAAGGAGTTTTTAATACATTTCTGTGGGTGATTGTTGTTTTTTTTTATTGTTTATATTACATATGACTTTGAGGTCTCTTCTTTCTGCTGAACAGGCCTCCGAAGACGCCTTTCTTGTCCTTTTTGTCCTTTGAGACTCCGCTGACTGAGAGCTCTGATTCGCCTGACGATCTGTTGGAAAAAAAGTAGTTATTAGTATTACTGTGTTACCCAGTAACATGTGTCGTGGAGGTAAGACAGACAGTCGGTGTGTAATATAACGTAATATATTTCATGGCTACTCTGCGCCAATTAATTATAGCATGATGGTATATATTTTATAGCATTCCTAAATAATTGGGGTATGTAACAGCGAAATAATTTTCAAATCGAGACAGTAGTTCCTGAGAACCACTGTCCCGATTACCGATAACCGCGTTCAAACAAAAAACCTCTTCAGCTCTATAATATCGGTAAACACATCTTGAATTAAACTAAAAATACCTAAAGAATCTTAGTTAAATCATAAATGAGGACAACATTACACACATTGTTCTAAACCCAAAGTAAGTTGCTAAAGCACTTGTGTTATGTTATGGAATTCAGATACAACGAGACAATGTAGAAATGTGATTTTCTACGTTGACCCAACCGGGGAGCGAACCTGGGACTTCAGAGCTAGCGACACCTAGGAACCGGTGTGTACGCCACTCGACCACGGACGTCGTCAAAAGAAATATGATAAATAGTAATTCGTACCTCGAAGCCGGTCGATTATCCAACGCTGGCGAACCTCCACTGCCTGCGACGGACGCGGGCCGAGTGTTACCTCCGCTGTTCCCGCCATATGCTATAAAAACAATATCACATTAATACAACATAACCTCAAAATATATGACAGCGAGATTTAGACTTAATCGTGTACAAAACACTACAAATGAAAGCTGGTTTAGACGATGCGAGAAATACCGTGCGCAATGCAATATATTGTCGGAGATGCATAGCTTTTTAAACCCCGGCGCAAAAAGTTTATAAGCGGTGCTATAAGTTTTACGTGTCTGTCTGTCTGTGGCAATATAGCTCCCTATCGGGTCCAACGATTTCATATCGAAATCGGATTTTCAAGTGAGAGTATCAATTACTGCATTTTGGCCTTTGTAAACATGCTAAGTATGATTTGTCATGTGGGTTATTAAATTGCAAATTGTTTTAAAAGTGTTGCTTCATAAGTTTTTACGATAGTTCTCGCATTGTGTAATGAACTTTTGCGCAAAATATGTCTAAATACAAAACAAGGAAAAACAATACCATCACCCAAAAAACAAATATTGAAAGCTTACAGATAAAAAATAAATGCGAAAACAAAATGGCCGATGTTAAGTTTCACTATAATTATCCATTGTTAAATATTTTGTAAATTTTACAGGTGTATCGATGAAAATAATAAAATTTGCATTTAATTAATAAACACAGTAATTATTAAACATAATCGTGGTATAAAACCAATTTTAATATCGCAAAAAGCGCGGAGATTTAAAAAAAAAACTAATAAAAAATTGTACGACTGCAAAAAGTATGACAAAATAATATTTAAAATGGATATTCATATGTCAATAATATCAGCAAACAATTTACACAAATAAAAAACCCAACACAAGAAACATTGCTAAGCTTAATAAAACTATAAAAAGTACTTGTTCAAAACTATTTGGCACACCATAAATATAATAAATACATAGAATAAGTTTTTAGCTTAAAGATATTTACACGTTTAAAATAATCAATACATATACAAATAAACAAGTTCTTAAAAATAAGCAGGTATATGACATAGCTAGAATTTAGAATGGTATTTAAATAAATAATCAATGAATAACAATCTGTCTAAAATTCTAAATTATTGCGTTTATATCGTGTAGCGATAAATTAGTTTAGCCCAAATAACTAATAATATGATTACGTATGCAAAGCGATTTCGCGCCAATTACAACACCTAAACATAATAATCTAGCGCCAATCAATTTTACTGGCACCATTATTTAAGAATTTAACTGAGTTTTTTAGGTTAACTTCTGGTCATGATTAATTTCTAAACCCAAAGAAGTATTTTCCCACGTTTTTATAAACTCACTTTTCTTGTGGATTTTTGTAACTAAATTTTGAGGCACTTCCCAATAAGCTAGCAAGCTGAAATTTTCAGGGTTGCTTGAAACCCGATGACAATGCAATTTGCAATTATAGAAACGGCTGAACTGATTTTTATAAAAATTGAAGGGATTGACATTTAAAAACGTGGGAGTTTTTTTAAAACTATTAAATGTTTTTATTTCCAATAAAACTGGCCTGGTCTAACACCACGTTTCAAAGTAATCGTTGTGAATTTGACAGCGCTATACATGGTATTGAACAGCATCTGTCTTCAACATCCCCTATAATTTAACTTTAAAGACGTGGGAGTAGGAACCTAGTATAGTATAGTTAAATTCTTAAATAATGAAAATTGTGTCTCTCAAAATGATTAGACAACATTGCATAACCATACATTGGACCCGATGTAGAATGTAGAGAAGATGGCTGGCTCCTGGTTGCATTAAATTGTAAAAAAAAATTAGATAAATAAATACAATTATAAATATAAAAAGCTAATATATAAAATTTCGTCGTTATTAACAGTTTAAATATAAATTATTTCTAGATTACAGCAGTAAACTGAACTATACTCCATTTGTCAAGGTACTTAAAGAAGGTATAATCTTGGTCTATTTTATACCAATACTTAATATTAAATAAATAAACGACTAATATATTTGAGTGGTACATATTATTTTTCATTTGATAATTTTCATTATTGTTTTAAGTCGCGTTACATTTTTGAATTGCGGTTTTAGACGAATAGTCACACCAAGATTATTTGTTTTTGTTGGAGTATTTTAACAAATGGAGTAACGTAACAACAGTTGCTATAAAACACCAGTTTGCAAATATAATACCAGTTAATATTGTTATATAAATACATACTTTAATATCTAAATTAGTTATTTACAATGACTAAAAGTATAACCACGCAAATAGCTAACTTTTGCCTTCATTTTTATTACCGACATTACATTTTTATTGAGAGACGTTTTTTCACTCTGTGCTTTCATTTATGTTGACGTTTAATGCGACAGAATTTGTGTCTGTTAGCTATTGGCGGGAATGTAACATAATTAACTACAATATACAGCTTCCTTTTTATACTACAGATAAAGCAATACATTTGTCTGAAAAAAATAACAAGGAAAAAACTAAAAAAATTGATTAAGATATTAACTAATGTTTAATTTAAGTATTTATATAATTTAGAAGGAAAGACTATAAAGGAAAGCACAAATGACTCAAAGCAAAAAAAAAAACTTCCATGACTAAAATGACAATTTTCTCCTGGATTTAAAATGGGACATTGGTTTGTTTAGGTTAATTACCAGGTTAATAGACAATCCGCAGGATCATTATTTATAGTTTTCAGGATTTAATTCCACAGACTGGAGAAAAAAGGAAATGGTTAGATACCTAATTATAAATATTAAGCCCATTTATATTGATAAATTATTTTTTGAACTAAAATTTCGACCTTACTACTGTAAATTATCACAATTGTGCGCCCCAGAGCTTAAAGTGGGGACAACGGGGCTTGTAATTATAATTATGATAGTCCCGTTCAAAACTGGACGTTTGGGTCGCCATGAAAGAAATACATAAAAAGAGAGGTTATAATTAAGTTCTTAAGTTGAAACTGTCATTTCTGCTTTCGCTAACCTCAAGTCACGCTAAACCCAAGCAAATACAAAAAGATCTAGCAAGCTAGGTTGTATTATGTAGTAAAGCTTCATTACAATTTACTGAAAACGTCAAAATAATGAAATAAGAAATATCATAAAACTACCTCTACTAAGATTTATAAACGATTCAAGTGCCATCGCTAAAGGCTGTCGTTAAGAGTTTTGTGGTACAGGAAAGTCGTAAACTGTGAATTCAAAAATTACACACGAATTCTCCATTTAACTGAAAATCTTGGTTATTATTACCCGAAAATGACATAATATAATATTTAAAAGTATTCATTTAATTATTTTACTATAATTTGGCATTTTTTTCGATGTTCCATATTTCTTCCCGTGACAGCTTACACATTTTTAATCTCATCTTTTTGACCTAATCTTACATTTTAAATATATTTTAGTAAATATAAAAATAGCGTCTCAAAAATATATACCTACATAGTACAACCATGGAGTTAAGAAGACAATATTTAGGAAAAATGCTTTGGCTAGAAAACTAGAACAAAAGGGGTTTAAAAAGCTTAGGTCTATAAAAACTAAATATTTATCTAGTGTTAGTAAAATCTACCAAGCGCCGCAACCAACTCGTACCGGTACTTAAAGTGGCAGTGGTACTTTTATCAAGGTTTTTGGCACTAAATTGTTTTACTTTTTAATTTAATAAATACTATTTTTTCATGTATCATATCTTTTATAATTTCTTTTAAATAATTCACTCACATTATTATTTCGCAAAAAAACACGCACCCATTTCAAACCCAATTATCAGCATGCTTCTAAAAACCTTAGTACCAAAACCTCACTAAAAGTGCCATATCAGAATCCTAGTCGAACTGACCGGTATCGCTCGTGGAATAGAAATGCGACGTCGTCTCCACACTCTGCCAGTTATTATTCTGGCCCGAAGCGTAGCCTTGCCAAGACGCTGTATTCCTCACACTGGCATTGGCATTGGCATCTCTCCCTTGCCAGTTGCCAGACATCCTTTGCTGATAGCTGTTTACGAGCGCCGAAACCGATTTGTCTGTCTGGCGTTCGGCTAAGTTCGGGTGACGTTCGGCTAAGTTCGGGTGGCGTTCGGGTAAGTTCGGCCCGCGCTCGGGTAAGTTCGGAGGTCGGTCGGGTAATGGCGGGCGATCCGGTGGTCCGGATAGCGGCAATGGCGGGGCGCCATGTTCAGCTAGTTTTTAGATTAGTGTTTTAAAATTACGTAAATGATGATAGGTAAAATGTTATTTGTTGAAATAGGGTTTTTGATTTAATTCAATAATATAAATCTGTTTAGTCCGTGAGATTTACAAAAAAATATTGAATACCAATTTTTCATATTATCACATCATTTAAAAATAAGTAAGAATAAGAACACTCAAAATGATGAAATGTATGGTAGTGGGGGCTAGTAACATCACTTGCTAGTAAAGAGCGTACTGGTAAGTGACGTCACACGAGATTTTAAATCACTGTATCCCATTCATTTTTTGATTACGAGATAAAAGAAACAATACGTATCCAATGTTTTTTGAAAATCTGTCTGAACTAAGCAGATTTATTTTTGTCAAATACCCTATAGTGTTATTATTTAATTAATATTATTAAATTAATTCATGAATTAATGTGAAATTATTAATGGATGTTTTTTTGTAAAGATAATTCAGTTTTTGTTTTCTTATATAGCGTACTTCACAATAGCGAGACGAGACAAGACGTCACAACAAAAATAATTTTAAATCCCATATATTTAAACAAATAGGCTGTAGATATTAATCATATTTATGGACGCCACTCATGTTTTAAATGTTATTTCTATGCATGTGAATTATAGTAATATTCCACAGCTGTCACACAACGCCATCTAGTCGCAAACTATTATTTCCTTATATATTTCCAAATACATACACATTCCTACTATTGATAAATTTGACAACCAGATAAACAAATGATCGTGTTCAACATATGTCCTGGGTGGGAATCGAACCCACGACCTCCGATATAGCAGTCATTGTCTGACTAAAACAGATTTATTTACCCAGTCATCATTATGTGGTAGTGGTAGACATGTTTAATAAAAAACGCGTGTGTTTTTTGTCATATTTTGTAAAAATCTGTTGCGCCGTTTAAAAATTTAGGTGAAATTTTTTTATTGCTGCGAGATTTTTTTATTTTACCTTATATTGAAAACATGAGTGGTATCTCTAAGCTAGTATATACTTATGTCATATTGTACTCACCATCTCGTTGCGATCTAATGAACTCAGCGTTAATGTCGCGGCCGTTTGAGAACCGCGATCTGCCCCACGACGAGGAGGTTTGTTCCGAATTCCTGTTTAAATGAGATTTTTTATAGTTTATTATGAAAATTGTAATAATTATCTATATGTATATAGGTTTAAAAAGTCTGACAACCAGTCTAACTAAGGGGTATCGTGTTGTCTGTAACTGGGTTGAGGAGGTCAGATAGGCAGTCGCTCCTTGTAAAACACTAGCACTTAGCTGAAACCGGTTAGACTGGAAGCCGACCCCAACATAGTTGGGAAAAGGCTAAGATGATGATGTATATAGGTTTAACGATGAATACATTTCGTGGAGATTAATTCATATTCTCAAGTAAGACTTTGTCACTTAAATGAGAATACAATTTAAAATTTATCATTATTATAGTTGTTATAAGTACCCATCACCAGACATCATATCCTTATGAACCTACAACGCGAATTAAAAAAATAAACGCACCGTACGGCCTAAAACAGTTGAATAGATTTGAATAGAATCAGATTGTTCTCTAGAAATTATTATTAGACATGTTGAGACAAAATCGGTAAAGACATTGCAAGATTTTTAAGAGAGGTGTTATAAGTTTGGTCGCTGACTGCATCTCCTAAACGGGCGAACTAATGGATATGGTTTTTTTATATTGCTTTAAATTTAATAAAGTTGATAAGTAAAGTATCTGTTTATATATTTTACCTGAGTACGACTTCAGTGGCATCGTCCTCCTGTGGCGGTTGGCGCGGCGGTAGGGACGGCAACACAGCTGATTCTATACAATAACAAATAAACCAATCAATATTGACATAATAAAGAATAATACAATGCAACACAATGATCACAGGCAAAGCTACGTTTGATGCGGTTGCTCCGTAGATGGGTGACCATCTATGACATACAGAGTTTGTTTAATGGTCACGGCTGTTATTTATACATCTTGGACAGTCGTTCCAGCTAGTCAGAAGCTTGAAAGTCTGACAATCAGTCTAACTAAGGGGTATCGTGTTGCCCTTGCCATAGGTAACTGGGTTGAGGAGGTCAGATAGGCAGTCGCTCCTTGTAAAACACTGGTACTTAGCTGAATCAAGATAGATCGCAATATATTTGGGAAAGGGCTAGTTAATATGAAACTTGCATTGAAATGGACTAGGGCTTTGAAATTGGGCTTAAATATTGTATATTTAAAAATAATGGAATATGTACAGAGCACTTTTTGGGTAATTTTAACCCGGAATTCCCATTAAAACGGGAACTACCGCGCGCTGTAAACTGAAGTCCACGCAGACGCAGTCGCGGGCATCAGCTAGTATAACGTAACTCACCGATGACTCGCTCTGGCGTGGCGGACACTCTCTGCTGGCTGTTCCTGTGCTCCTGAAGGATCTCGGCCTGTGATCGAGGCTTCCGTTCTGGCTCGGGGGACGAGTTGTTCGACGACGATGATTCTGCGTTTCTGATGAAGGGGGAAGGGGAGGAAGACTATATTTTTGATTTCTCTTTAGTGTAATGTACAAAAACCTCGTGTCGCGGTGTACGAAAGTGTATCTCGGAATCGGTTCGATTCATTCTCATGATATTTGGAGCGTATTCGGTAACTTTGAGAATCGGACATTTTTTTTTTTGTGTACCATGGCAAAACAACGTTTGTTCGAAAAACTAGTTTTAGATATAAAATAACACTAACAATGTTACTTTACAAAACTTTCTCAATAGAATTGTGATTAATTGACATAATTTTTTCGTACATAATATATCTTTATAAGATAATTTACCCACGTTTTAATACACTCACTTTCTTGCAATTTACAACTATAAAAAAAAACTGGACCAATCTTCATAAAATTTGATTTTAAATTGAATTATAAACGTCACTATTTAGGGTTTTTAAATCTATTAATTATGTTTTTTGGGATCATGTTACTACACTGTGCAGCTTAGTCAAACTACAGTAATTTCTTGCTCTCATTAATGTATTTATGAACCTTCTTTCACGTGTTCATCTCGTAGTGTGATGAACCCTTAACGTACGTTACAACACTCCTTCCCTCTCCCTCTCTCCATATCTCCATCTCGTGTCTACTCACTCATGCAGCCTCCTGCGTATCTCGGCGGTGGGCGACTCTCCGGGCGGCGCCGCGGAGTACGGAGTCAGCTGTAGCTCGGGGGGCAACTGCGCGTGGAACGACAGCTTCGCTACCCATTCCTGTAAGTGTATATATTGGGTAAGTATAATAAAGAATGGTTTTAGATATTATTTGGAGGTTTTTCCTTAAGACTGTAGGGTTCTTATGAACCTTACAGATGTAAGAAAGTTATAATTGTTCCGTTAGTGACCGGAATATATAATATAATGTAATCTAGCGTAACAATTATATAGTATGGAACGAAAATAGGAAATCATTATATTGCATACTTTTAATTAATTATATAAACTTCCATGTACAATTTTGGTACATAAGGCGGACTTAATGCCGCAAGGCATTATCTACCAGTCAACCTTTGGGTCAAATGGAGAAGCAGGTGAAATAGGAACAACAGTACAATACGAAAAATTTAAAGTATTACACCTTAATAGTACAGAATCGATATCTACGCCCACATCTTTCCTCAGCAGTGGGATGTTACCTTCATGAGATCCTTGGTGGAGCAGGCGAAGAGATACTCAGCTCCGTCAGCGCCCGCCAGACGGAACACGTTGGCGCGCTTCGTGTAGTCACCTGCCGGCTCGCAACGGGCCTGAGACGAAAGAAAATTAAATGACATAAGGTTTAATAGCTGTCACACAACGCCATCTAGTCTCAAACTAAGCAATGCTTGTATTATGAGTACCAGACAACTGATAAACATACTTATATATCAAAATACGTACATATCTATACTAATATAAAAAGCTGAAGAGTTTTCTTGTTTGTTTGTTTGAACGCGCTAATCTCAGGAACTACTGGTTCAAATTGAAAAATTCTTTTTGTATTGAATAGACCATTCATCGAGGAAGGTTTTAGGCTATATACCATCACGCTGCGACTGATAGGAGCGAAGATAATGTGAAAAAAAATCTAACCACGCGGACGTAGTCGCGGGCCACAGCTAGTTAAAGATATATAATATTTGTTGCGGTTTATCCGATGTCCGATAAGTCTTTTCTAAGGATATATAGGAGTTCTCTTATTATATTAAAAATTATCCGTAATTAATGCGATAAAATTATGTTCCAACACTTAAAGATTTATTTGTGTTATACTTTATAATGTAAAGTTTCAAACAGTAATTTAAAAAATCTTCAATATATATATATACAGTAACTTTCGTAATGATGATTCATTATTAAACGATGTAACGCCGAACTGACACCCCGTCAGCTCATGAATAAGGACTCCGGTTGGGTCCGAAACTAGTCGAAACTATTAAATGATGTAACGGTTTACTCAAGCGTATTTATCGGGGTAGCCCGACTAGTTTTAAAAATATAGTCGAAACTGTCTATAAATACTTGTTGCATCATTCAACAATTTACATCAAAACACATTTTTAAATAACTTTCAACAACAATAAACACACAAACAGACTCACATTGAGTATCGCGACGGGCGGGGCTGCGGCCTTAGCACTAGCGAAGTCCAACTCGTCCCTGAAGAAGCACAGCAGCTGTCCGCACAGGACGGAGTAGTACGAGCGCCACGAGCGCACTGTCGCTCGCTTGCCGCCGCAGCCAGCCTCCTGCTTGCGCTCCAGGTAGCCTGGGGACAAGGGTCACGAGGATATAGTGGGATGATGGGGATGTTTTTAAGAAGTAAACGCGTTTGATTCGTAGATGGGTGACCATCTTTGTCATAAATGTGGGTCCCGGCTGTTATTCATACATCTTTGACAGTCGTTACAGGCAGTCAGAAGCTTGCAAAGTCTGACAACCAGTCTAACCAAGGGGTATCGTGTTGCCCAGGTAACTGGGTTGAGGAGGTCAGATAGGCAGTCACTCCTTGTAAAACACTGGTACTTCACTGAATCCGGTTAGACTGGAAGCCGACCTCAACATAGTTGGGAAAAGGCTAAGATGATGATGACAACGCCATCTAGTCTCAAACTAAGCATAGCTTGTATTATGAGTACTATACTAACTTATACGAATACTTATACCTATATACATATTTAATATAGATAAATTACACCTAAACACAGAACACATCGTAGTCATCACACAAACATTTGTCCTGGGTGGGTATCGAACCCACGACCTCCGGTATAGCAGTCAGGGTCACTAACTACTACACCAACAGGTCTAAGACATTAGGATATTATTATTAATCACCTCAAGAGTCCTCTCGTGGTCTTATCCCATCACTTAGGGGGTAATATTGATCAGTATTTGGGGGTAAGTATAAGTACCTTCAATCTCCACGGGCGGTAGATCAGCGATGTCCCCGCGGCGGTGTCGTCTGAAGCTCTGGGTTCGACGCCTGGTTGTGAACGATGGGGTACGTTTTGGTGTCTTTACAACCTAGTGGAACAAAATGGGGGTAATATTAGCAACGTGTCAAACGAAAAACCTAATTTATTTTATCTATTCATTTAGTGGAGCTCGTGGCTAAACTGCAACTGTACAAGTTGATCGATCACAGGTTAAGTTACGCTTTTTACGGTCTGTCAATGTATGGGTGACCGTTTGTGATAACGAGTTCCTGCGTGTTTCGGAAGGCACGTTAAATTTTGGCCCCAGCTGTTATTCACACATCTTTGACAGTCGTTACAAGTAAAAAGTCTGACAACCAGTCTAACCAAGGGGTATCGTGTTGCCCAGGTAACTGGGTTGAGGAGGTCAGATAGGCAGTCGCTCCTTGTATAACACTGGTACTTAGCTGAATCCGGTTAGACTGGAAGCCGACCCAACATAGTAAAGAGATGCAATAACAACTCATAACTTTTATTGCATTGTACATGTAATCGGTAAAACTTAATAATTAGATCAGATAGTCATCCTACATGCAAACACATGTTTATGGCAAATAAATTATTCTATTCTATACATAAATGCGGACAACATCACATACATTGTTCTGAACCCAAAGTAAGTTGCTAAAGCACTTGTGTTATGGAATTCAGATACAACGAAGGTACCACAAGCACCCAGACCCGAGACAATGTAGAAATGGGATTTTTACATTGACCCGACCGGGGATCGAACCCGGGACGTCAGAGCTAGCGACACCTTGAAACCGGTGAGTACACTATGTTTGACTTTAAGCTTTGAATTAAGTCAGGTTTGAATCAAACTCAGTAAAACTTACACTCATGCTCTCAGCTCGCTTGACATGTTGATCAGTCTTCGGCAGTCTGTCAAACTGTGGCGCCGGGGAGAGGGTCTCCTCTGATGATGCAGGAGCCACTGAGGTCTGGAGACGTTCCGCCTGGAGATAATAGGTTTTATTAGTTTAAACCGCTAATAGGCTATATAGGCTACTTTCTTGGAATTTTATCGGAAAGGCATTCGCTGAAAATACTGATCAATAATTGAATGATACTTGAAGAATACTGATAATAAATTGGCCTTTTCTATTATTTTTTAATGTCAAAATCTCGGTGTGTAGAGCTTGAAAAATTTCGATATGTTGATATGAAAAAAAAACAGGTTGGAAATTGCCTATTACCTATTCTTCCCAACTAATATTATAATGCGAAAGTAACTCTGTCTGTCTGTCTGTTACGCTTTCACGTCTAAACCACTGAACTGATTTTTATGAAATTTAGTACAGAGATAGAGTTGAACTTGAGAAAAAACAAAGGATAGTTTTTATCCCGGACTTTTGAAGAGTTCTCTTGGAAACGCGATATAACCGACCTTTTGATAATTATTTTATCACTTAACGTGAAATAGCATTTAACCCCACAAAAATCAAGTCAAATTCATTAGAAGTCAATTCGGAACGGCTCCCGTAATAAGAAATTTAATCCCTGTGTCGCGGGATTTACAAACATACATATGCACAAAGACACCCAGACTCAGAACAAGCATTCGTGGATCACACAAACGCTTGTCCTACGGGGATCGAACTAACACGTCGCGCAGTGGGTTTGGCGTGGTAACCTCAACCACTCGGCTATCCGTGCAGTCAAGTCAGTCATCCGTGAGATATATATCTGACCTCTCTGGTGTTAGGCGCGGGCGCGGTCTCCCTCCGCCTCTCCTCCGTGATCCTCTCCATCTCCCTGCGCCGGAACTGCTGCAGGCGCTCCGCCTCCTGCCGCTCCGCAGACCGGCGCCGCGCCTGCTCCTCCTCGTCACGCTGCTCTTTGAAGGCTTGTTCCACCTTAGAAAATATATAAAATGTTAAGAAGTTACCTGGTCGAGGCATTAAATAATTACCGATTTATTCAATTAACAACAAAACTAAATTTAATATTAACATCTTTAAAATATATCAATACATAATGAACAATGTACATATTTTACAATGCGTCAAAAAAGACATCTGAATTATCGTTAATCATTACCAAATATATACGATTTTTGCTGTTTTTAATTTAAAAAGAAAACTTGTTGTGGTGGTCTATGCTTGTAAGAAAGAGTACAGGTTCGATCCCAGAGCACGCAAAGTTTCGACATAGGTATGTTAACGAAAACGTCACATGACTAAATTTTATATGTAATCTAATCTGAATTATTCTGACTTATAATAAGGGAAAATATAGTGATAGCCTAGATTCCAAATATTGGAATGTGAAATCTCATTAAGTGCCCCGCCAACTCCAAACTCCTAACTCCCCCGCACTCCCCCCATCTCCCAACTCCTAACTCCCCCGCACTCCCCCCAACTCTCAACTCCTAACTCGCCCCATCTCCTCCTAACTCCCCCTAAGTCCTCCCAGCACTAAATTCCCACTAACTCCTCCCAATTGCCCCAACTCCTCACCAGCGTGATCCTCTTCAAGGCATTGAACTTGTCCCTCTGCGCGTCGATGGTCTCCTCCAGGTCCCGGTGCCTGTTGATCAGCTCCTCGACCTGGGCGACACTCTCCCCGTACTTGCCGTCGCGAACGAGAGGCACTCTGTGAGAGAGAGATGGAATACTTTAGTCATAATAGTTTAGTATTACATCATTTAATAATGAATCAGTCTCACGATAGTTATTATAAAAATAGTATAATAGGTAATTGAACTAATTTTATAATAAATATCCAGCTACAAGTAAAAATAACCTATGTTCAATGTTTAGTTAAGCTTCGGTCATATATGACCGAAGACTAATTATCTTTAGACCGACAGCCTGTTTGACAGTCAGTCATCAACGATGACCGATTCAAAAAACACCTCACTCAGTTAATTTTAACCGATTTTTTCCAATCTTCTACTGTCATCGACTTTCAATCCCTAACCATGGTCAATCTTCGGTCACGGGTGACCGATTCTCAAATCCTTAATATCATTCACAACCAACAATTCTAATATACCTTCGGTCACCTGTGACCGATATTTAAAAAAAACTCAATTTTTATCCATTGACATACTATAATGACTCAAACTTAATTTCGCTCACCGGTGACCACCTGCTATCATTTAAAACCGACAACAATTTTAAAACCATTCGGTCACCGGTGACCGATGTTACAAAAAACTCAATTTTTTTTCTAAATTTCACCCCACGCTCGATCCCACCTGTTAGTTATCCAGTTGTCCAGGGCATCAGCGTCCCTCTTGAAGACCAGGGCGTCCAGGTGTTGCGTGTAGATCCTCTCGCGGTTGTTCCACGCCGCGTCCAGGTGGTCGCGGCGCGCGCGCAGTATTGACATCCGTTCTTCTATTTCGCTTGACATGAAGTGTCCCTCGGTCACTAGTTTTTCGCCTGTTGATGGTAAATAATATGTTTATGATGAAATTTTCTATGGGACCAAATGACATCTATTCCAATTTAAATGGAAAAGAATCAACAAAAACAGCCGACGAATTAGGAATGTCCTCCTTTTCGGAAAAGGTTGAAAAGTTTTCACATATATAAAATTAACCTCAAATTAGATTGAAAGTTTCGTTAATGGCACCCTACCGTGGGGCATGATACTGGCGCCCCACCGTGGGGCACAATAATAACACTTGAAAAAAATACTCGGCGTTTTCAAAAGAATTTCCTTGATCGATCTTCCCTCACAATCACTATAGAAAGCTTGGAGGGCATCCACCAGTCTGTCCCTACATACAAAGTAACAATACAAACAAAAATAAACCTTATTCCCTTATCATAAGACTCACCATCGCTATACAGAGTCTGGAAGGCCTCTTCTTTAGCCTCTATCTCCACTTTGATGTCTCTGTGTCTGGCTAGCAGCCTCTCAGCTCCAGACACATCGGTAGCCAGGTCCGGGGCGGTGACCCGAGCGAGGGTCTCGTTGGTCCAGGCACTGGGGGGTTAATGAGTAAATAAGGGTTAAAATATGTTGGGAAAGTTTTTTTTATATTGCCTATTTTGGATCCCACTGCTGGGCAAAGGCCTCCCCCTTTTTATTCCAAGAGGAAAGTTATTTTTATTATAATAATCCACGACTTTCACACAACGCCATCTAGTTTCAAACTAAGCAAAGCTTGTATTATGAGTACTAGACAACTTATATATTTGTGTGATCCACGAATGCTTGTCCTGAGTCTGGGTGTCTTGTGCATGTGACTTGTATGTTTGTGAAACCTCCCGCGATATGAGGATTAAACTCCTTACCGCGGGAGACCTTTCCTCTCTGAACAAACCCAGTATAAGAACAATTTAACACAACTTTTTTTATATTCCCGTGTGATCATTTAAGCGGGCAAACCCGCGGGCAACAGCTAGTATCCCTATATACTCACAGAAGTTCCTGATAAGTGTCGAAGTACGCCTGCAGCTGTCCCGCCAGCTCCAGCTGCTGCGTGCACTGGTCTGCGCGCGTGACGAGAGACTCCAGGGCTTCCGTCACGTCCTCCAGCTTCGCGGAGACATGCTCCTTGGCGTCCGGGAAGGCTGTGCCCAGGCTGGAAGGAGAAGGAGCGATGAGTGATAGAGATACACTATTATATACTATTGGCCTCACCACGTGGTCCAAGTAACTCTACGGCTAAATTGTTTAATTTTTTTAAGTCATTTGCTAATAGCCGGGGTACGTTACGAACTTGGATAAAATTAATATAGTTTAAATCAATATTCAGTATTAAAAGTGTGAGGATAATGCCGTTATCAACTTGTGTTACTTTTTTCAGGAGAATCGTAATTTGACCTTTAAAAAGTGCTACTGAGTAGCCTAATTTGAATAACTAAGTTTTGATTTTGATTTCATTGGTAATTTAAAGTTGTTTTTGAGCTAAATTCGAATAATAATTGTTTAATTGTAGGTACATCTTTATACAATATAAAAGTTAACAGTAAGTTTCTTTTGGCTGGTTTTTAAGATCACACAAGTGGGCCTTGCTCTCGGAATCGAACCCACGGTCAGGGTCAACGAGATGTCTGCTGAGGCTAATGCCTGCCGGAGCAGCAGGATTGTCTGAAAGGGTTACCGTGGCCCCGGTACACGAAGGGCAGAGGAAGGAACATCGGAGGGTTTTATAAGGTAGAAATCTGATACTCGCTTCTATTTCTCTTTCCTTCCACACTTAATGATTTCACAAGCAGAATAAAGAGGTTTTTAGTATAATAGTCAAGGTCATAGCCACTAGAACATGAGTTAATTAACCACTTGACCATTTAGCCACTAATTAATTTTTTAATTAATTTTAATTATTTTTTTTTGATCGGGGTGAAACTCTAATGACTTCAACCCACGGCGAGGGGATATGTCGGACTCCCACCGACTAAAAACACCCCGGGCCCCTTCAACTGCCTGAGCCAGAGCTACGGGATCGCTCGCGCATGCCTCAGCGCGACTCTGACCGTTCTGGCCACTAGACCTACACACCACTTATCACCACTATCACCACACTGACCGGTCAGCCTCCTCCTGCAGCTTGTCATGCGCGGCTCTGATGGCGTCCAGGTCGGCCCTGAGCGCGTGAAGACTCCGCTTCTGCGCGTGCAGCTCGTGGAGACTCCGCGGCGGGAGGCTGTCGCTGCCGAGGGCGGAGTCCTTCTCGCCCACCCAGGCCGCGGTCTCCTCGGCCGAGCGGTCGAACTCGTGCACCTGCCGGGCCCCCGCTAAGGCCTGCGAAGATAGATATAAATAAGTAAATCAAAAGTCATTTATTCAAATTAGGCTACTAAGTAGCACTCTTTGAAGGTCAGATTACATTGGACAGGATCCAGTTTCGCCCAACCAAAATAAATGCGGACAACATCACATACATTGTTCTGAACCCAAAGTAAGTTGCTAAAGCACTTGTGTTATGGAATTCAGATACAACGAAGGTACCACAAACACCCAGACCCGAGACAATGTACATGTGAATTTTTACATTGCCCCGACCGGGGATGGAACCCGGGACCTCAGAGCTAGGGACACCTTGAAACCGGTGCGTACGCCACTCCACCACGGAGGTCGTCATAATCAGAACCTTATATCAAAAATTAAACCTGGATTCTCTTACAAATTTAGGATTTCTTTACATACGATTGATCATTACAATTCATATTTTTACCCTTATTTATATTCAGTAGATACTTACTAAATCAAATATTATTAAATTGATAATTATACGTTCTGCACAATATACACGGTGATTTTTTAGTCGTCTCACAAAAGCAGACCAGTTCATGTATCCGACGTAAAATACCCCCAGGCGCGATTATTATTTTTTTATCATCAACTAAGATACTAAGTACGAAGAAAAATTAAACAAGAGAAATCTGAAATATACTCTTAAAAATTGATAAAAACGGCGCCGCCCGCGCCTTTCGCCATTGTTACAAGGCTCGGACCGCGCTCGCAACAGAGCTGTGTTTCTAAAAAACTACGAATTGCATCATAAAATTGAATAAAAATTGTATTTAATTTTTTTTCAAATCTCATAAATGCCTATTTTTTTATCATGAACGTGTTCTAGTCATTGGATACATGAACTGGGCTGCTTTTGTAAGACGACAAAAAAATCACGGTGTATAATATGAAGCTGTCACAATATTTGTCCTCAATGGACTCCTAAACCACTTAACCGATCATAATAAAATTCGCACACCATGTGCAGTTCGATCCAACTTGAGAGATAGGAGAGTTTAAATCTCAAGTTATAGTCGCAATTTCTTCTAACCACGCGGACGAAGTCGCGGGCAACAGCTAGTATCATATAAGAATATCACACGAATATTATAACGAAAGAAAAATATATCTGAGAGATAGTGAGTGTTTTCATGCATGTGTTTTAAAGAGCGGGCGATACTAGAAGCTGTCTTTGTAAAATTGACCTTCAATAAGTGCTAATTTGCAGCCTAGTTTGAACAAATGAATTTTGATTATGTTACGACTTCACACTCAAACGGGTGGACCGATTTCGATGAAATATCATGTTAAGGTAGCCGACACCTTACATTGACACATCTATATCTATACTAATATATAAAGCTGAAGAGTTTGTTTGATTGTTTGAACGCGTTTATCACAGGAACTACTGGTCCAAACTGAAAAATTCTTTTTGCGTTGAATATACCATTCATCGAGGAAGGCTTTAGTTAGACTACTAGGAGCGAAGATACAGAGGAAAATGTGAAAAAAAAACAGGGCAGGTATAAATCATAACTTATATCTTCTACCCACGGGGACGAAGTCGCGGGCAACAGCTAGTACATAATAATATTCTACTCTTATCCGACTTCGTTAAAACATTTACCTCCTAGTAATGTTTTTACATCTATATCCGATATCCGAGACTAGTTTTACATAAAACTGTATATTTCTGAAGTCCTTACCTCCTGCCTAGCCAACGCTAGTTCCTTCAGATCGTCCCACAGCCCCTTGATGTCATCTATCCTCTGTTTCACTCTGTCTGCTTCTGGCGTGTTCTCTTCTAGAAGCACGCTGCCTGCCTCGCAGACGCCTTCGATGCGACCTTCGTTGGCTACGGAAGAAAAACGATAAATTAATCAGAAAAAGCAAAAAAGGGGTCTAATATTATTAAGATGTTGCGTTCATCCTGCCATAGACCACACTCCCACAGAATACGATGTGCAATTTGCTCATATTCACTGTTTGCCGCTGAACACTGACGTAATGGTGAAACGACAAGTTTAAATGAAAATAATTTGCTTTTAAAGTTACCATGACCTGTAAGGAACTGGGCTACACAATGATCAATCTCTATCCAAGTCCTCTCCAGCCGCTCATGGAAGTACGGAAAAACTGGTAGGTGGTGACGGCCCTTAATAGACGTTTCCCATCTAACCTGCCGTTCCACCCATCTGGTTGTTAATTGTTGAAAAACGAAACGACTCCCGCAGTAAAGAATTTAATCCTTATGTCGCGGGGGATTTCACAAACATACAGGTCACATGCACAAAGATAACCAGACTCAGGACAAGCATTCGTGGATCACACACATGTTTGCCCTGCGCGGGGATCAAACCGCGCGCAGGGGGTTTGTCGTGGTGACCTCAACCACTCGGCTATCCGTGCCGTCTAATTCTGGTTTAAATTATCCGTCGACCTGTCTACGGTCACAATAAGGTATCTCTCTCTCAATCTCTCCTTCTCTCTCTCTCTCACCTTGCAGCTGCGCGAGGAAGTTATCGAAGGCCTGCTGCAGAGTCTCAACATGCTCGACATCCAGGCCGTACTCCTCGCTGGCGGCCGTCGTCATCTGCTCCCCGATCCACTCCTGGACTTCCTCGCATTCTTGGACGAACCTGGGTGAGATAGTGTTGTATGGAATAGGTGTTTATGATTATAGTAAAAAGAATATTATAGCGAATATAGAAAATAATAATTAAAGTATTCTTGAATGAGAATTTCTGCTAGACTTCAGATGATTTCAATTTATAAAAAGTGCCAAAGTTCGTATGTATGTTTGGTAGGCTTTTATGCAAAAACCGTTAACCGATTTAGACGAAACTTGGTACACAGATAGTTTATTAACCTAGATTAACACAGAACAGTTTTATCCTGAATTATGTTCCCGTAGGATCATTTAGGTAACAGCTGATACATACATAATATATTATATACAAAATACGCTCAAAAATATCAAAAATTATCATACTCATCACACAAACATTTGTCTTACGTGGGAATCGAACTCACGACCTCCGGTATAGCAGTCAGGGCTTCTCACCACTAGACCAACAGGCCAGTCATAACTATTACTAGCCTGTGCCACTTACTTGAAGTATTTGAGGCTCTGCTGAAGCCGCTGTTGGCGTTTAGCTGACAACAGCTTCATATCCTCGTACGTAGACTTGAGCTCTTCTATTCTCTTCTGGATTTGTTCTCCGTCGATAGTGGCGCGTTCCTGGTAGAAGAAGAATTTATAAATATTTTAATCCTTGTAGTCTTGTACTAATAATTGGAGGAGCTCGTGGCTGTGCTATAACCGCATAAGTGATTCGATCACAGGTTAAGCTATACTTGACGCGGTTGGTCCGTAGATGGGTGACCATCTTTGTCATAGCGAGTTCCTCCGTGTTTCGGAAGGCACGTTAAATCGTGGGTCCCGGCTGTTATTCTTAAATCTTTGACAGTCGTTACAGGTAGTCAGAAGTTTGAAAAAGTCTGACAGCCAGTCTAACCAAGGGGTGTCGTGTTGCCCAAGTAACTGGGTTGAGGAGGTCAGATAGGCAGTCGCTCCTTGTAAAACACAGGTACTTAGCTGAAACCGGTTGGACTGGAATCCGACCACAACATAATTGGGAAAAGGCTAGGCCGATGATGAGTCTTGAACTAAGAATTTTGGTCTATATGTCGCGGGGGGTTTCACAAACATTCAAGTCAAAAGCACAAAGATAGAATCGGGACAAGCATTCGTGGATCACACAAATGCTTGTCCTACGGGGATCGAACCAGCGTCTCGTCACTCACGGTGGGTTTAGCGAGGTGATCTTATTATAGAAATGAATTCCGTTCCCGTTCAATTTTGATTTTATTGATTGCAGGTTATACATATTAAAAAGGTTTTTTAAATCATAATTTGTTAGGTATTTCTTGCAATTGTACCTAGTTTAACTACGTTTTTATACACTAACTTTCTTGTATGTTTGTCGCACAAGTTGAATTTTTGCAACTCAATTTTAGACACTTCCCGATAAGCTAGCAGGCTGAAATTTTCAGGGTAGCTTCAAACCCGATCACAATGCCATTTACAACTATCAAAAAGACTAAACCGATTTTGATAAAATTTGAATGGAGTGACATAAAAACGTGGGTGTTTAGTTATTTTTTATCTTTAGTATAACTCACCATAAGTCCAGCGGCGGTCTTCTCCAACTTGCCGACGGTGGCATCGAATCCGGTGACCTCTCTCTGCAGCGCGTCCAGCCTCCTGACCAGCGCCAGCGCGGAGTCCTCGTCACGGCCCACGTCTGAGGAGATGAGGACTGTGCGGCGCTCCAGGAGCCAGGCCTCGGCTTCTGATATCTCGGACATCAACTAGATAACAAGGAAATTAGGTTAAGATGTGTGAAGGGTAAAACTGGAGACAGATGGACCGCATTTCTACTGCAAATTGTATTTTAAGTGCAGTTTGAATGCAGTTGGCACGACTGCAATAGAACTGCAATTTGCGGTTGAATTGCAGTTGATTTGAGGTTCGTCTGTCCAAGGTTAAAGTTGTTCTGTGAAGTGTATTTATTAATATTTATTTATTTATTACAAATGCACAAAGACACCCAGAATCAAGGTCAAGCATTTGTCGATCCCACAAACGCTTGTTTTACTCGGGGATCGAACCCGCGAGACGTCGAGCTCATTGGGTCAAAGCTCATAGTGGAATTGTTGACTTGTGCTAAGTGTGTGTGTTACCTGCAGCAGCTCGCAGCGGTCCCCGAGCAGGCGCGCGCGCGCGGCGGCCGCAGCCCGCAGCAGGCTGTGCGCGGCCGCCAGCTCGCGCGCGCGTCCCTCCAGTCGCGCCGCCGCGAAGTGTCCGCGTCGGGAGAGCTGCCCCGCGCGGCTCGTCACAGACTTTATTATCGGCTCTCTGTGGAATAAAACACAATTATAAAAAGGCGGTTCTGGGAAGGAACATGGGTTTTAGTCAGTAGAAGTCTGATCCCCCATCCCAAAGCGGATTTAATAATTTCCCATGAGGAAAATAAGAAGAGGTAACACACATCCAGGCCAGTCAAATAGGCCATTCTTTTTTATCAAGTTTAACTCTAAAAACTCTCACTAAAATTGTTCTTAAAAAATCTATTAATATAACTATGCCTAAGTTTAGAAAGCTCAATGAATGGTAAATTCAATGTAAATTTTACACAATTACCTAGCCAAAAGCTCAGCTTCTAAAGCCAGATGTTTCTTCAGCATCGCCTGTGCCTCAGCCAGCGTCGAACCTGCCTCCTCTTGATGGACAGCCGCCTCTCTCTCTTGCAACCTGTTAGGAATATTACAATTCATATTTTTCAGCAGTGGTCTACTAAAGGCTGATGATGAAGAGATGAGTTTAAAATCGCTGGAGTATTATCACTATAGATAAATATTGACAGCAATATTCTTCTACGATTCAATTCCATCCAAAGGTTTTTTGACGCTTGTAAATAATGTATATTTTTCTTTTTATATTGATAAAGTTTTAAAAATGTAAATATTAGTTTAGTTTAATTTATTTAAAAATGTATATTTATATCAATACTTGATAATAAACAATTAATATCCAAAGGTTGTCTAGAAGAGATTGCTTTTTAGCGATAGGACCGCCTTTTGTACTCATCATATTTGTTTGTATTGTCCTAATTTGTTTTGTCCTTAAGGTGTACAATAGAGAATATTCTATTGTTAGCCTCTTTTACTTGCATTTTTGATAATGCTACTTTTTTTTTAAAGATAATAAATAAATAAATGAATGCGGACAACATCACATAGTTCTGAACCCAAAGTAAGTTGCTAAAGCACTTGTGTTATGGAATTCAGATACAACGAAGGTACCACAAACACCCAGACCCGAGACAATGTAGAACTGTGTTTTTTCTTACATTGACCCGGCCGGGGATCGAACGCGGGACCTCAGAGCTAGCGACACCTTGAAACCGGTGTGTACGCCACTCGACCACGGGGGTCGTCAAAGAAAGATGAAGTTAATGATGGCGTAAAGATTTGAAAACTATATAAAATGCACCCTTTTTTATTACCAATGCAAGATGGATACCGCTGTCGTGATTTAAGGGTAGGCTTCCCTGAACATTTATTGTTTTTTTTTTACGTCAATCGGTTAATAAATACAAAGTTATGCCAATTTAGAGAATTTTTAGAAATATATCTAAATATATTAATGATAGGCGTTTCTTCATGCACGTTGGGTTTGGCGTGATAATCTGTACTAAACGGCTATCTGTGCAGTAAAGTCAATACTATTTCATTGATACAAAGTCACATTGAAAATCAGCGCTGTAAGACTGTCTAGACCTTGTTAGTACATCGCAAAGCATGGCTAATAATTTCCTTTGTATATTGTGTTTTTAACTACTTATCATGTACACCCTTGTACGTCATATTTTGTAACGTTGTGTTTTTTACTGTTTTGTGTTTACACAAATTATTAGCTAGCATGCTGAAATTTTCAGGGTAGCTTCAAACCCGAGGACAATGCAATTTACAACTATAAAAACTTGGATAAAAGAAATTGGATAAAATTTGACATTTAAAAACGTGGGTGTTTTTTTTAAATCTATTAATTATTTACATTCTACAGACAAAATCCAACATCTTTCTACCATAGTTTCAAACTGAGTACTGACCATCGGAACTCCTCGTCCGCGTCCCTGTCCCAGCGGTGCAGCAGCGCGGCGTCCTCCAGGTTGTCGCGACGGTTCTGCATCGGCTCCTGCAGCTGCCGGTATCTGAGGACAAAACATCGTAAATATGGGAAGACGAGAAGAAAGTCAGTGAAATGAAATGAAATCACTTATTCTGTAAATAGGATTGACGTCATCACTTTCACATGTCATTTTTTAAGCTAGCTGTAGTCGATATTTCCTAGCAGGTTACCCTGAGAAGAAACGTCGAAACAAACTCCCTGAGTTTGTTTCCATATTGATTCCATTTGTTGCCATAGCATCTTTTTAAGTCCAGACAGTGTAGTTTTTGGCTTTGACTGGCCTTTGGAAGAAAGAGCCAGATCGATCTTCTGTGAAACAGTGATGTCACAGAAGGAGGCGGCGGAGCGCGTTCGGGAAACTGACCCCAGCGCGCCCGCCATACGCCGACGTCGAGTGGGGCGGCGCAGAGCCGCGCATGAGCGCGCTCTCCCGCCCTAACTAGGGTTCTGGGCGACGGCACGCGGGTGTCTGTCGTCCGAGTATATTACCCACGGCGGTGGGAAACATTCGGTGCTATGGATACGGTCCCAATATGAGGCCGACGCTCTTTACACGTCGGCCTCCACACAACACAAGAAAGTGACCTACCGGCCCACATTACTGGCCGGTGGAAGCCCGCGGTCGGTGTATGAAGGATTGCAACGCATTGCCATACACCGACATAAAAACGCAGATGACGTAGCACGGCGGTTCAGGTTTAGTCAGTAAAAGTCTGACACTACCCATTTCCTCCCCCGAGGGAGTGGGTGTCCATGAGGATTTCCCCCGCCTAAACAAAAAAAAAAAAAAAGGCCTGCGGCATCAAGTGGCCCGCCCGCCCCGAGTGGCCCTTGCAGGTCAACCATTTATAAGGTAAGGTAAGGAGTATAAGGAGATAGATTAAATTCCCTCATTATTTCTCTAAACTGTAGTGGGTTAAAAATCACAATAAATCACCTTTTAACAGCATGGTCAGCTTTCGTTAGGATCTCTTCAGCCATGAAGTGCTTGCTGTCTGCGAGCTGGCGCGCGTTGTCAGCGAGCTGTGTGGCCAGCTCGGCCTTGCTGGAGGCTTGCTGTTCCAGGCGGGTGTGGCGCTTCAGCAGGGCTAGCACTGAGGCCAGGTCTTTACCTAGGTGGAAAGATAGGAAAAAAATAAATACGAGTGTTAATGACCATAAGACTTAGCTTTAACTTCTTTTGCTACATATCAAATTAAATCAAAAGTAATTTATTCAAATTAGTTCTTCATCTCTATGTTTATATAAATTTATTTTACACATATTCCTAAATAATTACTAACTAAACCATAAGAGAGACAACATCTTACAAGATCATACATCTATACTCTATACTAATATATAAAGCTGAAGAGTTTGTTTGTTTGTTTGAACGCGCTAATCTCAGGAACTACTGGTCAAAATTGAAAAATTATTTTTGTGTTGTATAAACCATTCATCGAGGAAGGCTTTAGGTTATAAACCATCACACTGCTACTAATAGGAGCGAAGATACAATGGAAAATGTGAAAAAAGCAGGGCAAGTATAAATCATAACTTATATCTTCTACCCACGGGGACGAAGTCGCGGGCAACAGCTAGTAAATTATATGCGGCTATGAGAGGAAGAGCAAAAAAATGTGCGCGTGTACTGCTTTCTCTTGGAAACGTTGGTCGCGGCTGTTGTTTGTACATCTGTGATAGTCAGTACGGGTACTCAGAAGCTAGAAAGTCTGACAACCAATCTAATTAAGGGGTATCGTGTTGTCTGTAACTGGGTTGAGGAGGTTAGATAGGCAGTCGCTCTATAAAACACTGGCACTTAGCTGAATCCGGTTAGACTGGAAGCCGACCCCAACATAGTTGGGAAAGGGCTAGGATGATGAGGGCACTCATAGTCTCATACTTTTCAATACAAAGATTTATGAAGTTAATCTTCTTTAGGCGCGACTAGGACGACAAGGCACCGGAAATCCGTTACAAAAAAAAGTGCGTGTAACCGTCACAAGTGATTGAAGTATTCAATTTAATATTTTTTGTTAATTTTTGTTTGCTTATAAACTATCTCTCCAGAATCTCAAATATTTAACGACCGGATAGGACAGAAACGTGACGCCATATTGTCCTTACAGACTTCCGTTGTATTACCTCCTACTCACGCCTCTAGCAGCCATTCCCTCCAACGACAAACAGGACATCAAAGATTATTATTATCACAAGTTGCTGCACACTTACCATGGTCTTCGCTGAGTAGCTGTGCCTCAACATCATCAAGCCAAGCGGTGAAGTCGTCCAGCCCGCGTAAGTACACGCGAGCGGCGTACGCCTGCGCGAGACGAGAGCGGCGAAGCTTGGCTGCGTCCTGTATGACAAACATAAAATATGTGTTAATAATAGGAGTTCGACTCGCGATCCCGCTGCGTCTGCTCATGATTAAGGACTCGGTTGGATCCGAAACTAGTCGGGCTACCCCGATAAATACGCGTGAGTAAACCGTTACATCATTTAATAATACATAGTAGCTGTTGCCCGCGACTACGTCCGCGTGGACTTCGGTTTAGAGCGCGCGGTGGTTCCCGTTTCCGTGGGATATAATGTAGGCTGGAAACCCCATTACCCTTCCTTTAAATTCATTTTAAATACTAAATCCCTCCTTATTGTTTTATATACCTTCCATACAAAAAAATCCAGAAATCACCCCATTAATTCTTTAGCTTTGCGCTTACTAATACAATTTTTGTTTATATATTTAGTCAAACAGCGGAGTAGAGACAACCACGCCACACC
The DNA here is from genome assembly GCF_003590095.1 of Trichoplusia ni. NCBI lineage: Eukaryota > Metazoa > Arthropoda > Insecta > Lepidoptera > Noctuidae > Trichoplusia > Trichoplusia ni. Next base: position 110,380 of record NW_020800102.1, read on the forward strand.
CACAGAGCATGACGTGTTAGTTCAATCCCTGTAGGACAAGCATTTGTGTGATCCACGAATACTTGTCCTGAGTCTGGGTGTCTCTGTGCAAGTTACTTGAATGTTTGTGAAAACCCCCGCGATACAAAGATTAAATTTCTCAATGCGGGAGTAGGTTCTTGATAAACCCTTTTGTCGCGGCGGGTTTCACAAACATTCAAGCAACATGCGCAAATGCCAATTTATACACCGTGATTTTTTTGTCGTCTTACAAAAGCAGCCCAGTTCATGTATCCAATGACTAGAACACGTTCATGATAAAAAAAAATAGGTATTTATGAGATTTGAATAAATTTAAAATGCAATTTTTATTCAATATTATGATGCAATTGGTAGTTTTTTAGAAACACAGCTCTGTTGCGAGCGCGGTCCGAGCCTTGTAACAATGGTGAGGGGCGCGGGCGGCGGCGTCTTTATCATTTTTAAGAGTATATTTCAGATTTCTCTTGTTTAATTTTTGTTCGTACTTATTATCTTAGTTGATGATAAAAAAAAATCGCGCCTAGGGGTATTTTACGTCAGATACATGAACTGGGCTACTTTTGTAAGACGACTAAAAATCACCGTGAATAGTTTCTCTCCGATTCTTCTCCATAAGAATGACATTTTGGAACCGTGCATCCAGAGTCACTATTGTAACGTTTTGAAAGTGCCTGGAAAACGGTCTATTTGAAATAAAAACTTTTCACAACGACACCAAGATTCAGGACAAGCATTCATGGACTACAAAAACGCTTGTCATACGCGGTCATCGAAACCACGACACTCACGCAAAATTTTGGCGTGGTGACCTGTATTACCTGTAATTCTCTCCACTGGTTCTCCAACTCCTCGACGTGTTTGGCGATTTCCTGAGAGGCGTAGTGCTTGCCCTCTGCAAATAATAATCTGATAAGTACAAGATTCAAATCCAAATCGAGTAATTTAAATTCCATGTTTGTATTTTAATCGTAGCCCGTTTTATTATATTTGTAGGGACACGGACATAGACGGACATAGATGGGTGACCATCTATGTCATAACTGGTTCTTCCGTGTTTCGGAAGGCACGTTAAATTGTGGGTCCCGGCTGTTATTCATACATCTTTGACAATCATCACGGGTAGACAGAAGCTAGAATGTCTGACAACCAGTCTAACTAAGGAGTATCGTGTTGTCTGTAACTGGGTTAAGAACGTCAGATAGGCAGTCGCTCCTTGTAAAACACTAGTACTTAGCTGCATCTTGATGTCCCAACGTAGTTGCGAAAAGGCTAGAAAGGCTGGATGGACCACCCATCACTTGACAAATCTTTAAATCGAACTTATTTCTAACGGTAAAGCCTGATAAAATCATTTCTTTTCAGTTATTCTTAAATTTACCGACTCTTGTTGGTAAAATCTAAGATTTGCCAAAATTTGGGCTGTTACAATAATTTATATTTTACCTATGAGTGTCTCCCCGTGGTTCGCGACGTCGTCAATGCGGCCCTTGTTGGCGGCCAGCTCTGATTCAAACGCCGTGTGTTTCTGTATCTTACTCTGGAGGTTTGATAGTTCCCTGAAAACAAATATATAGGTTATTATCTAATTCGGTAAACGTCGGTTTAGAATATAAATTGTTTCTATGGATTTTGTGGTGTTGAAAAATACGACTCAATACGTCATTGTAATCTATACTAATATATAAAGCTGAAGAGTTTGTTTGTTTGTTTGAACTAATCTCAGGAGCTACTGGTTCGAATTGAAAAAATATATTTGTGTTGAATAGACCATTCATCGAGGAAAGTTTTAGGCTATAAACCATCACGCTGCGACTAATAGGAGCGAAGATACAATGGAAAATGTGATAAAAACGGGGGTCCAACCACGTGGACGTAGTCGCGGGCAACAGCTACTTTATTTTATATATATAGTTGGCTTTTCGAATAAAAAACCATTTGTTTTCATTCAATAGATGCATAAAAATAATTATTTTCATTTAACAGGTACTTCGAACAAAACAGCAGAAACCAATGCTAAGTAAACTAAGGCAGCAAAAGCAATATGCTTTGAACTTTGTCTATAGCGCAAAACCATCTTTAACATATACACTTAAGGTTCATTTTACGATACACATGTTCGGCACTTAGCATCTTAAGTTCCTCACCTATAATTCTGATCGTTAGCTATCTGCATCTTCAGCGAGATCCACTCCCGTTCATGGTACAGGTTCCGTAGGAACTGGTGAAGCTGGCGCGACTGTTCCAGGGTCTCGCCGCGCTGGGCACAGGACTCCTGGAGAAATGATGTGGTGGTTATACAACGGACAATGTAAGACAACGCCATCTAGTCTCAAACTAAGCGAAGCTTGTATTATGAGTACTAGACAACTGATAAACATACCTATATATTTCTAAATACATACATAATACATAATATAGATAAATTACACCCAGACACAGAACAAATGATCGTGCTCATCACACAAACATTTGTTCTGGTTGGGAATCGAACCCACGAACTCCAGTATAGCAGTCAGGGTCACTAACCACTAGACCACTAGGGCGATAAAGCGTCGGTATTTAAAGAGGCAACGGAGTCATGGTTTTGGAGAAGAATTGAGCTAGATCCAGGGACTGGGTTCTGGTGTATAATAGACCAATGAGATATTGGATTTAGATGGTTTCGAGAAGACTAATGGGACATGGTTTTAAAAAACCAATGCGCCTCGAATTTAAAATTTCCCTGAGATTTAGTTTTCAATCGATCAATATGGCTTTAAACAACCCTATGGAGCATGTGGCTTTAAACAAGCCTATGGGTAATGTTTCTAAATAGGCCTAAGGGGTTTTTGTAAGGCCAATAGCCACATTCATTCTAACCCACCTTCAACTTATCCCTCCTATTGAGTATGGTCTGGACCCTCGTCTTGATGTACTCCTCGTCGAAGTGCTGGTCCTGCAGCATACCGTTCGCGAACCTCTGCAGCTCGTCCACGCGGCCCAGCTGGCTGTCCAGCAGCTTCGAGAACTCCGCGTGCTTGCGGATCAGGGTTTCGACAGCTGGAAGGAGAATCAAGAATTTAGAATTATTTTGCTCTCTTTGAAGAAAGGTGTTTTTTACTTTCGCAAAAAGCTATTTTTGTAGTAAGTACATAAGGCGGACTTAATGTCGCGGGTATTATCTACCAATCAACCTTTGGGTATAATAGAAAAACTGTTTTCATGAAAAGTAGTTACAAAAAATAAATAATTAAATGCGGACAACATCAAATACATTGTTCTGAACCCAAAGTAAGTTGCTAAAGCACTTGTGTTATGGAAGTCAGATACAACGAAGGTACCACAAACACCCAGACCCGGTACAGTGTAAAATTGTGAATTTGTACACTGAGCCGACCGGGGATCGAACCCGGGACCTCAGAGCTAGCGACACCTTGAAACCGGTGCGTACGCCACTCGACCACGGAGGTCGTCGTGTTGGAATAGTACGAACAATTAAATTTACTATAGCTATAGCTATTTATAAACAAGATACGAATAAATATGAAAATATATAACTATATACATAAATTTATTCCTTGTGTCGCACAAACATTCAAATCACAGGTTTTTGTATATTCTTAATTTTGCTCGAAAACGTTTCCACGTGAACATTAAATCAGGATATAAACTATATCCTCTGTGTTAACCTAGTTATTAACTATCGGTGTACCAAGTTTCGTCTAAATCCGTTCAGTAGTTTTTGCGTAATAGAGGAACAGACATCCTTAAACATAAACTTTAACGTTTGTTATACACCGTGATTTTTTAGTCGTCTTACAAAAGCAGCCCAGTTCATGTATCCAATGACAAGAACACGTTCATGATAAAAAATAGGTATTTATGAGATTTGAATAAATTTAAAATGCAATTTTTGTCTCTGTTGTAAGCGCGGTCCGAGCCTTGTAACAATGGTGAGGGGCGCGGGCGGCGGCGTTTTTATCATTTTTAAGAGTATATTTCAGATTTCCCTTGTTTAATTTTTCTTCGTACTTATTATCTTAGTTGATGATAAAAAAAAAATCGCGCCTAGGGGTATTTTACATCGGATACATGAAATGGGCTCCTTTTGTAAGACGACTAAAAAAACACCGTGTATTAATAGGAGTTAATAGTAAGTAGTAATTAATAGGGTTATTTTTCAACGACACGCCATTTTATTTAGATAATTCTAAATCAACTTGAAAAGCAAAGTATTTGCTCTTAGGGACAAAAACACCATGTATAGGACTCACCATCTAAGTTCTCTCCAAGGTCATCGTTGTTGAGGAAGGCCTCTTTGGAGGCGAGCCAGTCCTCGGTCTGCCGCGCCTGTTCTTTCAGAAGCTGGAGCTGGTGAGCCTGGGTTAGGAGTAATAGAAGTAGTTAAGTAGAAAGCCTTATTAAATTCAGTAGATTATAAGATTTTTGGTTTTTAAATCGACTTCAAGAAGGTTCTTAATTCAGACCATATTTTTCAATGGAGTTTCAATCATTAATGATCATATAACATAACATCATATAACAAAAATGTATTTACACAGTGATTTCTCCGAGACTTCTGGTCGACCCTTTAAAATATTAAAAACTTTATCTAGGTTGTAAATTTATTAATTATACATGTCTTGTATATTTGCCAAAACATATCAAATATATTATAAGTCAACTAAAAACTTAAATTAACATTAAATAAGCGACACAGCAAGTATCAAAATTAAAATCAGTAATAATATACTTTTGAATTGTATCACTTCTCTAAACAATTTTACCCCTTTAAGTAGTAACACTCTACCAAGAGACCCCACTTTAAGTATCAGTCCTCCATACCTGCGTCAAATACTGTTTCCTCTTCAGCCAGGCCTGGTCGAGGGTGCTAGACAGAGCCTCCACCTTGCGCGCCTTCTCTGGAACCTGTTCTGCTTCCTTCTGCAAGGATGCTATCACCTTCTGACGACCATCGATCTCCGCCTAGAAGGACACAGAGGATGAATTGGCTAAAATAGTAACGAATTGAGTATTTGACTAAGGGCCGATTTTTCAATCGTCAGTTAACTTCTATCTGAGGAATAAATATGGCCGTTTGTCCTATCTATACTAATATATAAAGCTGAAGAGTTTGTTTGTTTGATTGTTTGTTTGTTTGTTTGTTTGAACGTGCTAATCTCAGGAACTACTGGTTCAAATTGAAAAAATCTTTTTGTGTTCAATAGATCATTCATCGACGAAGGTTTAAGGCTATAAACCATTACGCTGCGACTAATAGGAGCGAAGATACAATGGAAAATGTAGAAAAAACAGGGTAGATATAAATCTTAACTTATATCTTCTAACCACGCAGACGAAGTCGCGGGCAACAGCTACTTTTCTATATAAAAGCTATCAAAACGTCAAACATATTCGTCACATAAAAGTTATCTGGCGATTTAAAAATCGACCCTCAAACTATGGTATGCATCTGTTTAGACCGTCAGACAGATTTGTAAACATATTGAATATGTATTTTTTATTTTATCACATCTTAAAACTGTAAGGTAGTGGTAAAGTTTGGTAGTAGAAGCTAAAAACATCACTATCTAGTTAAAAATTTACTGGTAAATGACGTCACACGAGATTTTAAATCACTGTACCATATTTATTTTCGTAATTTATAAGTTTTCACAAACATTCAAGTCATGTGCTACTAGTAGACACGCAGACTCACACAAAGGCTTGTTCTACGCGGGGATCGAACCCGCGACACTTCGCGCACAGTGGGTTTGGCGTGGTAACCACAACTTCTTGGTTATGCGACCATAGAAATTGTCACAGGAAAGGGGAGGCTTTTGCCCAGCAGTGGGAGAATAGAGGCTGTAGATGATGACGATGGAAGCTCCACTCCTTGCTTACCTTCTTCTCATGATGCAGTTCCAGCAGAGCCTCAGCATCAGGCACTGTCTCCGGGGCGCCGGTCTCATCCATGCGTTTAACTGCCTCCGATACCCATAACTCCAGCTCCTGAAATGATAAGGGGAATTAAATAATAATATTCTACCATTCACACAACGCCATCTAGTCTCAAACTAAGCAGAGCTTGTATTATGAGTACTAGACAACTGATAAACATACTTATATATTTCTAAATACATACATAATTTACACCCAGACACAGAACAAATGATTATGCTCGTCACACAAACATTTGTCCTGGGTGGGAATCGAACCCACGATGTCCAGTATAGCAGTTAGGGTCACTAATCACTCACAGTCCAGTGTTCTGGAAGGCACATTCAATTGTGGGTCCCAGCAGTTATTATATACATCTTTGACAGTCGTTACAGGTAGTCAGAAGCTTGAAAGTCTGACAACCAGTCTAACTAAGGAGTATCGTGTTGTCTGTAACTGGGTTGAGGAGGTCAGATAGGCAGTCGCTCCTTGTAAAACACTGGTACTTAGCTGCATCCGGTTAGACTGGAAGCCGACCCCAACATAGTTGGGAAAAGGCTGGGGTGATGACTTAGCTAAGCAGTACTCACTTTAAGACTCTCGTCAAACTTATGCTCGGCGATAGCTTCATCTAATAGCGCTGTCCTCTTCTCAGCGAGCTGCTGCAGCTGTTCCCAGCCTTCTCGTAAGCTCTTCAAGCTTGTTTCTATCTCCTTCGCACGTTCCGGGTATCTGTGGGGTTAGAGAGGGATGGATATAGTCAATGAACTTTGCAGGTGAAACTCAGAAAGAGCGAGAAGTGTTTTTCCCCTTATTTTTCTCTTTCATTACTGATCATTTAAAACCCTATTTTTATTTTTTAAATAAATAAATTTTGACTTCGCCTCTAAGCTCTGCAGCTTATCCTTGCTCTAGCCTTGGTCCCCTACTCTAGGTGCCTTCCTCCCTCTACTTACTTCTCCGCCAAGGTCCTCCCGTCTCCTTCCAGTTGCAGGATCTTGTCCTTGATGGCTCCTGCCTCCGCAGCCCGCGCGAGGTGTTTCCTCTTGAGTTCGTGCGCGGCTGTCAGCTCGCGTCCTCTCTCCGAGCTACTGAACAGGGCTGATTTCTTCGAAATACGCTCAGCCGTGTCTTCGACGTCCCTGTGATTATGGAAAATATTTTTATGATAACTATCGTGAGACTGATTCATTATTAAATGATGCAACGGTTTACTCACGCGTATTTAGCGGGAACGCCCGACTAGTTCCGATAAATACACGTGAGTAAACCGTTACATTATTTAATAGGGAAGATATTTATGTTAACGGAATATAATATTATGCAAGAGCTATAGAAAAGCCCGCAAAAGGTTTAAATCTATGAATTTCTAATTAATTCACAAGCAAAAATTGTCAAAACTTGGTACACAGATAGTTTATAACCAGGATTAACACATAGGATAGTTTTTATCCCGATTTTTAGCGCCCGTGCATCTATTTTTGATTTGTAACGGGCCCGCGGGTACCAGCTAGGTCTTCGGTATAATTGGGTATAATCCTGACATCCTCACCTATTGAAGGCGTGTATCTCGAGCGCGGCGGACAGGTTGTCCCGGTACTTCTGCAGGGCGCCGGACAGGGCCCGCCATTTCGCGAGGAAGGCGTCGCGGCGCTGGGATACTGCCGCGGCTTGTTGTGTGGGGCCCTGTGGGGGGAAATAATAATGTAAAGACTGGGGTAATAAGGGAATACTGAAAAGTTATGTTATTAAAAGTATAAGACTAGGGTAAGAAAACAATACTGGAAAGAACTATAATTTCAATTATTATAATCAATTTTTTTTTCTTTCTTTCACGTCTGCGCTATACATCCGCTGGCTCCCATAGTGGGCTAGACAAACAAACATCCCTACTAATATTATAAATGTGAAAGTAACTCTGTCTGTTTGTCAGTCTGTTACGCTTTCACGGCTAAATCCCTGAACTGATTTTAATGAAATTTGGTACAAAGATAGAGTTGACCTTGATTTTTGAAGAGTTCTCTAGGAAACGCGATATAACCGAAAGCTAGTAAAATAAATATAGGTTGGTATTATTATTGCTAACTGCGTGGGCTGTGTGGGAAACGACGGAAAACTACGGAAGAAATTGTGGGAGGCCTTAACCTGGCAGCGGGGAACAGTGGGCTAGGTTTTATCTAGATAAATACTAACGCCACCGCTTCCTAGGCCTCCCACGATGACGCTATCCATCCGCTGGCTCCCACAGTGGACTAGACAAAAAACATACTATACTATTCCTTCCTTACCTGTTGCAATAGCTTATCCGCCAGCGCGCATATGCTCTTCACCCGTTTATCATCGACCTTCATGTCGCTGTCCATGTCGTCCAACTTCCTCAGCAGCGCGCTGCAGTGCTCGTAGTCTCTGCCCAGCTCGTGAGCTGTCACCATCATCTCCTTGTCTCTGATCCAGGCCTCTATCTTGTCTAGGTGCTGGTTGAATTCCAGGATGTCTTGGGCTTCTTCTAGGCCGCGACCTGTAGGGGAAAAGGAGGGTTTAATTTGTCTTGTTTTTCATATTTGTTAAATCTTTAAATTGACATTTTGCAATAAGTTATTGATTCATACCCTTGTTTAGTGGGTGATTCTCCGGAAAAAAGTAAAACAAGTTAAAAACGTCATTATCCTCACCACACTTTTGGTACTGCAGATTGATGTATTCTATATTAATATATCTATATCTTGGAACAACTCACACACGGTTATCTGATCCCAAACTAAGCAGAGCTTGTGTTATGGTAACCAGACAACTGATAAACTTACTTATATGTTTCTAAATACATACATATTATAGATAAATTACACCCAGACACCAGAACAAATGATCATGCTCATCACACAACGTTTGTCCTGGGCGGGAATCGAACCCACGACCTCCGGTATAGCAGTCAGGGTCACTATCCACTAGACCAACAGGCCCGTCATTTCATTCCCGTCCCGTTCCTAAAGTACTCAGACTATTAATAGATGACTTGAAAATTTAAACAATTTAGTACTACAGTTACTTAGACCAGTTGGTGAGGATAATGACGACGTTAACTTGTGTTATTTTTTTTGGAGAATCACCCTAGTACTAGCTACCGCATTAAGTATTTACGCATTAAGGTAGCAACACATAAGAGTGATAAATAAATAATAGATAAATAGTTACTATCAAAAAACTCGACGGTCGATTTCATAATAAAAGTCTCGGGTCGAGTCTGGATGAGGCTGGCACAGGACCGTAGAAATTTGCACGAGAAAAGGGAGGCCTATGCCCAGCAATGGGAGGACAAACAGATACTGATGATCAAAGAAATCTGGTGACCGTACCTCTCTGTTCTGTGGCGGTCTCGAGCCGCTGCCAGTCTGCCTGCAGGTCCCGCAGCTGCCTCTCGACCTCCGCGTCGGGCCGCAGCTGCTCCGCCAGCTCCTGGACCTCCTGCAGCCGCGCCCTGTTGGCTGCCAGCTCCGCGGTGAAGGCCTGGTGCTTCTGCAGCTTCTTGATCTTGTCTTCTAGGTTTGTTACTTCGCCTGCAAGAGGTTTATGGAATACTTTCATTTATGTTAAATACAATAATTTGAGACATAGAAAAGGTCTCAGATCGAGTCTGGATGAGGCTAGCATAGGACTGTAGAAATTGGCACGAGAAAGGGGAGGCCTATGCCCAGCAGTGGGAGGATAAAGGCTGCGGATGATGATGACAATAATTTTAATATTAGGATTGCCTTTTGAGTGATTCATCAGCGTTAGCGAATAGACATGTAACTTGTCTACAGTCCATGTATCGCAATTTTTGAGATCCAGAATCACCAGCACTGATCAATGCTCGTTCTCTGTATGAGAGGCCTGCAGTGGGACAATTACAGGCTGGTGTTATTGACAGCGTCCATAATAACGCCCCACCGTGGGGCAACTCACGTATATCCTGAACAAATATAAAAACTTATATTAGTGGCTTGCCCAGCAGTGGGATTTAATCTTACCTTGTTGGTGTTCAGCAGCCAGCTTGGCCAGCTTGTCGGCGACCCAGCCGCGGGCCTCGGCGGCGTCCCGCGCGAACTGAGCGCGCGCGCGGCTGCGGACCAGAGCAGAGCGGCGAGCGGCCGACGACTCGTATAACTGCAGAAAGGAATTATTTACGCATATATTAACAATTAAATATTCGTAATATGTAATTGAATTTGTAACAACAACTCGAAGCTAAGTAATTTAATCTTAGTGTCGTGGGGATCGAACCCGCGACGCATCGTGCACAGTGCGTTTACCGGGGTGATATTAACCTCTCGGCTAGATAGCCGAGACAATTTTCTGTGCATTCAAAAAAATCCAATGAAGAAATAAATTACCTTTTTATAAGTACCTAGTATATATATATATAGTATAAATCAGGAAATCTCAAACAAAAAAAAAGTATCTACTTAAAATATTGATAATCTATAACTATTATAGGCTCTAAAATATCCAACACTTTAAAAATAATGTGTATATTCTATTCAGCCTAAATGTCAAAATATTTTATGATTAAAAAAGTTTCTTATCGTGGAAGTATTTTAGGGAGGCCCTTGCCTAGAAGTAAGGCATAGTGGGCTAGTAAAAAATTCTTAAATTTTCAGCATTCATAAAGCCACATCTTTCTTAATAAAACTGAATGGTATCTAACCTTCTTTCTCCTTTCATTAATATGCTGTAACTCGTCAGCTATCCGCTGGCTCTCGACGTGGTTCTGCTGCAGCAGCTTGTCTCCGTGGCTGTTCAGGGTCGCCAGCTTCTCATCCTGAGGGTACGAGGTACAGGGTATAGAATTAAATTGACGAAAAAGGAAGGGTGTGTATAAGTTAGGGAAATGTCAACTTAAATAAATGTATATATGTTTTTTTTTGTATATCGCAAATGATTGTACTGTAAATATTTAACTCTGTAAAATTGTAAATAAATTGATGAAGTTGACTAAAAAAAAATGTATACATTTAGGTTAAGATTCAAGTTGGTTAGCGTGTTATAAAATTGGTACGAGATAGAGAGTGCCTTTGAGAAGCAGTGGACAAAGGTTGTAGGTAATGATGATGATGATGATGATAAATTCCTCTAGTCTTCAATAGAATCAGGACGGAATATTATTCAAAGAGTTGATCAAACGTTGTTGTTGTTTCTCAGAAGGAAAATAAACATATAATTATCTTAAAATGGATAAATTAACAAAGCATCTCAATGAATCGGTAGGATTAGATCGCGCTTACCGCGTTTTTAATTCAGTTTTAGTTTATTAAACATATTTAAAATGTTACAAATACAATTATTTTTTTTATAATTTCTTAATAGAAAAGCGAACAATTATGTAAATATTTTATTATAAACAATATTTTATTACAAAAATATATCTAATCTTCTATTATAAATCTCGTATCACAGTGTACGAAATTGAACTCTTCCGAAACGGCTGGACCGATTCTCATGAAATGTTGTGTACAATTAGGTCTGAGAATAAGACATTACCTGTGTGGCGAGCAGTTTCTCAAAGGCCTCGTGTTTCTTGAGCTGGTTGTCCACCTCCTCAACGCTACTGGTTTGAGATATCTCAGTACCTGTTCAAAATAAAGTATTTAGAACTACAAATATTAACATCGCGAGGAAAGCAGGCGATGAGAATTAGTCAAAATGAATCTTTCTAATATTGGGGCCACACTTACGAGAAATGCCATTAATTACCGCAACTGTGGACGTAAACTGTAGGCTTGTACTGATGACGAGTGCGTCTTTCAGAAGGCAAGCTAAAAAGAGTCCTAGCTGTTATTCATACATCTTTGACAGTCGTTACAGGTAGTCAGAAGCTTGAAGTCTGACAACCAGTCTAACCAAGGGGTATCGTGTTGCCCAGGTAACTGGGTTGAGGAGGTCAGATAGGCAGTCGCTCCTTGTAAAACACTGGTACTTAGCTGAATCCTGTTAGACTGGAAGCCGACACCAACATAGTTGGTCAAAGGGGGGTAGGAGGCTATGATGATGATAACTTACTCAGTGCAGCTTCTTGCGTCGCGCACAGATCGTGCAACATTTTAGCGTCGCGCAGGAAGCAGTGCAGGTCTATCAGCTGGTCCAGGGCCACCTGCCTGGCTGCCCAGGCGCCGTGAAGGCGGTTGCGTTCTTCTAGAAGAGCCTCGCATTTCTCTTCGACTTCCTGTAGGGGTATGTAACTTTGGTTAGACTTTTTTGAACTATCTTTTTTGAACGAACTATTTCGTTTCTATTACATTCATTTGTGTAACTATGTAAGAAAAATTAATCCCGATAAATACGCGTGACTAAACCTTTAGATCATTTAATCATATGTAAGAAAATGTTGGAATTTTAATTTGACACACTTTCCAGTCTTCGATTAGGATGAAATAGAATAAAAAAATATCTAAAATTATACGCGAATGGGAAAACCCCAAAATAGAACTGTCTGTCTACACACTGTACACATAATGGTAAAACGGGGTAGATAGGACATTTTTGGGGTGGATAAGAGAATTTATGTCAAGATAGACGTTTAACAAGACAAAAAATAAAGAAATTCTCAAGCATTTTATGGAACACTTAACGACCGCCTCAAAGACACTATTTTCCCTTGACCCCTTGTAACTATTAACCCCATTTCACTGTAATTAATTTCTTTAAGAGTGACTAGTTGTATTGCTTACCGCGGCACTAGGATGCCCGGCAGCCACGAGTTCCCTGCCGGCCTGCAGCGCGTCCCGGAAGGAGGAGTCGCGCGCGTCCAGCTCGGCGCGCACGGCGTCGTGCTCGGCGCGCGCCGCGTGCGCGCTGCCCGCGTCGCGCACGCGCAGCTGCCGCTGCATGGACGTGCGCAGGGACACCGACCACGAGCTCAGGTCGCGGACCTGTGGAAGACGGGGTGGTTATATGGTGTTATGGTGACTCCAAAAATGGTGGTTCTCAGTTCGATCGTTTGTATGTATGTTTGTCCGCGATTATCTCGCGTCTGACTGAAACGATTTGATTGCGGTTTACAGAAAAAATAAGGTTCATATTTGGCATGTTTTTTCTACGATTCACATGTTTAATATGGTAAAACCAAGAGATTCGTGAAAAAGTAAATATACATCAAAGATATTGCAAATTTTGATTTTGAAGAATCCAGATTCGATACCACTATCGTATATTTGCAAAGATTATGCCCTTTCGCTGGCCGATAGGCAAAAACACGTATCACTTATTATACATTAAACTCCAAGACCACAACTGAAAGAAAAATTGTCATCATCCCCATTATAGAGAATACAATGAAATCAAACTACAATTATCTTAAGAGGTACATGCCTTACAGCGGGCCACATCGATCTTAAAATACCGTGTTACCTCATCTATCCAGTGCCGGCGTAAGGGCCACTGACACCCCAGGCGAAAATATTGTGGCGCCCACTTGAGGGAAGCAATATCAAATGTTAGTTTTTTGCTGATCCCAAGTAAAATTATATTAAGAATTTCATCTTTCCTCTAGCGTAGAGCACAGTTCTGAGGGTTTGCGCCAGGAGAGGCAAGAGACTCCAACTTCAGACGTTGGCGCCCCCCAGAATTTGTCGCCCTGGGCCATCGCCCAATCACGCCCCACCCTAACGCCGGCACTGCATCTATCATGTATTTAGATAGATGAGGCAAAACACATTCCCAACTCCTGACCTGCGACAGGAACTGGTGCAGCTGCAGGTGTTGTTCGAGGATGTGCTGCCTCTCGTCAGCGGCCTGCTTCAGCTGCGCCCAGGCTTCCTCCAGCGCCGTCTGCTGCAACTGGATCTGCTGGACGTTCCCGCCAGGGTACAGCTTCTGGAGACGACTGCCTTCTTCTTGTAGCACCTGGAGATGGGAGATCATTGTTTAAGAGTTCTTTGGATCTTTCGCTGTGGAGTTTAAGAAATGTAGAAATAATGAATAGCTTCAACCGTTTCGCATTCGCGAATCTTGAATCCTCATTTTCCAAATTCTTAAATCTGAGTAAGAGTAAGTAATCTATACTTCTATACTTCTATACTAATATATAAAGCTGAAGAGTTTGTTTGTTTGTTTGTTTGTTTGTTTGTTTGAACGCGCTAATCTCAGGAACTACTGGTTCGAATTGAAAAATTCTTTTTGTGTTGTATAGACCATTTATCAAGGAAGGCTTTAGGCTATATAACATCACGCTGCGACTAATAGGAGCGAAGATACAATCGATCACGTGGACGAAGTCGCGGGCAACAGCTAGTATATTATAAAGTATAATATATGATAAGTATTTTTTTACACAAATTTGTTTGTTTGAAGGCGCTAATCTCAGGAACTACTGGTTCGAATTGAAAAAATATTTTTGTGTTGAATAGACCATTCATCGAGGAAGGCTATATGTTATATAGGCTATATAACATCACGCTGCGACTAACAGGAGCGATAGGAGATACAATGGAAAATGTGGAAGAAACTGGGAAAATTCTAACCACGTGGACGAAGTCGCGGGCAACAGCTAGTATTAAAATATAATGTGTCATAAGTACCTGCATCTGCGCATCAATAGCCAGCAGGTCGGCGTGCGCGGCGTGCTGGTCGCGCAGCAGGGCGGTGGCGGCGCGCAGGTCGCGGGGCGGGGGGGGCGCGCCCAGCGCCAGGCGGGCGGCGGCCGCGCGCGCCAGCAGCTCGCCCACGTCGCGGTGGAAGCGGTGGATCTCGCCCGCCGCGTGCAGGCGAGACGCGCGGGCCTCCATCTGCGCGACCAGGCGCTGCCACCACTCCCTGGGGATCAATGTGGTTTGATCAAGATATCTTCGTGTGAGAGGTTTTTGAACGGTTTTCATGGATTTGACTAGGTATAGGGATGATGAGAACACATTTTAATTTGTCCCGCAAACATAAATTGACCAAATTACAGTGAATGGAACTTACGCGTGACGTCACGATTGAGTATAAATTTTACTCTATCGTTCCGTCACAAGCCCCCTAAACTTTAAAGCAGTTAATCTTTGTCAATTCTAGTTTTTCTGAAAAAGGAAAAAATACGTGTCTCATACTTTTCAATTATCTAACTGAGGGACTAATGAGATTTTTTCTTTTTATACCCAGTCATCATCCCTATTGATAATTTTTTAGAGAGAGAAGGAATGCACGGATAGCCGAGTGGTTGAGGTCACCACGCCTCATAGAACAAGCGTTTGTGTGATCCACGAATGCTTGTACTGAGTTTGGGTGTCTTTGTGCATGTGACTTGAATGTTTGTGAAACACCAGCGATATAAAGATTAAATTTCTTACTGCGGGAGATTTTTTTAAAAGAAAGGCTAGAACTGTCTCCTATTTGTCTCTGTCACTCACCCTAGCGCCTCCTGTCTCTTCTCGATGTCTCCGATGTAGGGGCTCTCGGTGGCCAGCAGCTTCTTGGCCAGCTCCTCGCACTGGTTGAACCGCTCCGCTCCGCTCTCGACGCGGTGGCGGAGCTCGTCGAACTTCGAGCGGAGGATCTAGGCAAACAGGTTAGGTTAGGAGAGATGGTTTTATCATCATCAGCCTATATTCGTCCACTGCTGGACATAGGCCTGAACAATTGCGCTATAGTTTAGATAACTGAAAATAGTGAGGTGAATGATATACGAGGAGTTTAAGGTAATCGGTCACTTCAGTCACCCGTGATCGACGGGGGAGGGTCTTGAATAAAAATAAAATGTTGTAAGTCTTCAAACAATTGCAAGTGGCAGTCAGACAGGCTACAGGCAACACTAAAGTTAATAGCTTAATAGGTCACCGGTGACCGAAATCTTATTAAACTCATCTAAACACGCTACTATTCATCAGTCACCGGTGACCGATTCTCTACTAGCAGCATTCTCACCAACAGATACACTATATTTAATATGTCACCAGTGACCGAAACCTTTTACAACTCGTCTAACCACACTAATATTCATCGGTCACCGGTGACCGACGCTCTACTAGCTACAGATACAACAGTATCCTCACCAGCAGATGCTCGTAGTCCTGGCCGTAGTCCTCGCTGGACGCGGCGGCGTACTGCTCCTGGATCCAGCTCTCTAGCTCCGCGCTCTCGTCCATGTACTCGTGTCTGTGGAGGGAGAGTTGTGTTAAATATGATTAAAAAAAAATAAAACTGAGTAAATAACTTAACCCCACTCTAGGGCGCTGAGCAGCGCGGGCGCTAATATTTTAGCCCCACGTTGGGCGCCAATACATAGCTCCAAGTTAGGGCGCCAATAATTTAGCTCCATATTAGGGTGCCAATAACTTGCTAGGGTGTACTCTAATGTTATCAATGTCTGTCCCACGTTTAGTCAGTCATCTCAGCCTATAGCAGTCCACTGCTGGACATAGGCCTCTCCATAATTTCTCCAGCGCGACAGGTTCATTCTGCCCCACGTTAGGGCGCCAATAACCAACCACTATCTACCCCACGTTAGGGCGCCAATTAAACGAACCATTATCTGCCCCACGGTAGGGCTCCAATAACTTACAATTTTTGCCCCACATTTGGGTGCCAATAACCAACCAATATCTGTATCACGTTAGGGCATTAATAACCGTTTTAGATCCAACTTCTTTACGTAACGTCTCTCTCTCACCTGCACACGCTCTCGACGAGCGCCTTCTGCCGCTGCGCCGCGGAGCGCTTGAGCCTCGCGAGGCTGTCCGCGAGCAGCGCGTGCCTCGCGAGCAGGGCTTCGCCCTCGGGGTGACCGCCGTTAGCCATGTTTGTTGCCACGTGACCCATCTCCGCTATGATGGCCGCGTATGTATCCAATTCTAGTTCTACAGCCTGTTAAAATAAAAATAATAATTGTTAATGCTAGCTTATCGGGAAGTGCCTCAAAATTGAGTTGGAAAAATACAACCGTAACGACAAACAAACAAGAAAAGTGAGTGTATAAAAAAATGGAAAAAACAAAAAAACGAACGCGGGAGGAAGTAGCATTCGTGGATCACACAAATGCTGTTCTAACGCGGGGATCGAACCCTCAACACGTCGTACAAGTGGCTTTGGCGACTTAAATCATTCGCCTATCCGAAAATTATTACAGATTTATATTGATAATTAAACATTTCCGGTTGCCGAAGTCTTTAATATTACTTTTAATTTTCATCGGGTTTAGAAATATGCATTCTACTATAAAATTATAAAAGTGAAACGTTGTATGGACATTTGTTACTTTTTCACTCAAAAACCACTGAACGGATTTGGACGAAATTTGGCACACAGATAGTTTACAACCTGTATTAACAAATAGCAGTTATTTCGATTAGGTAGGAGTTGCTACAATAAGCTAGTATACACAAATAATTCTCACCTTATGCCTGGTCAACAGTTGCGTGGCCCTATGCCTGTCCTTAGCCACGTCGGCGTGAGCCAACGCGGCGGCCTTGTCAGTTAACCACGCGTCGACTTCTAACGCGTCGTGTAAGAACTGCTGCGCTTTTAACGCGGCTTCTAAACTGGCGCCGCGTTGTTCAGCCGCCTCGGAGACCGCGGCGTAACGGGCTTCTAGGTCTGAGCAGAGTGCTTCAATCTGTGGAGGGAGTTGAGAGGAGTTAGAAGGAGTTTGTGTTGGTATTCTTGTGGTTAAATTGTTTGCTATGAATGATTGCAACGCCTTGCCATACACCGAGGCGAAAAACGCGGATGACGTAGCACGGCGGTTCAGGTTTAAAACAGCTCTATGAACAGACAGGAATCCTAAGTAAGGATTAAATATTTTGAATGGTTTTTGATATCCGGAAAAACTTATAACAGTTTCAAATTAATCTACTATTCATGTTCTCTTCAGCTACACAATAAAAATTGCACTAGCTATGCTTCGAACCTGCACCCTATATAAAAAGAACACACTTATCTCTACAAAAAAGTCTCCATCACACCGAAAAAAAAAACTATTATCTAATAACTATAAAAGCACCTTCTCCTTCTGAGGATGCCCCTCCTCCACCAGCTGCTCCCCATGCTTGACGAGGCGCTCCACCAGCGGCCTCCTGCCGGCCAGCTCCTGGCGCAGCTTCACCAGCTTCTTCTGGGCTGTCTGCGCGGCGTGCAGGTCTGCGGGGGGCGCTCCCGCGCGGGTCAGGGCCTCGCGCTCCGATATCCAGTCTAACTCTGAAGATACCTCCGCGGCGAATTTGTGGAGTCTGTAGGTATTTGGTAAGTTAAAATTGATTATTTTGTTTCGTATTTTATTATTGTTATGGAAATAGAACATTATCCTTACTTATATTATAAATGTGAAAGTAACTCTGTCTGTCTGTCTGCTACGCTTTCACGCCTAAACCACTGAACTGATTTTAATGAAATTTGGTACAGAGATAGAGTTGACCATGAGAAAGAACATAGGATAGTTTTTATCCCGGACTTTTGAAGAGTTCTCTTGAAAACGCGATATAACCGCGATTCCAAGAGGGTATAACGTCGATGTGGGCGAAGCCACGGGCGAAAAGCTAGTTATGAATACTTTTGAATTTAAAAATATCATTTGAAGTAATAACGTTTTTTTTTTGTATCTGTTCTTCTGTGTTCTGTTTTATGTATACCATCGAAACTAATATTATAAATGCAAAAGATTCACCGTCTATCTGTCGTGCCGTCACGCCAAACCTACTAAACCAATTGCATTGAAGTTCTTGCACAGATAGTTTGACAGGCTGTTAACTGAAAAAGAGGATTGTGACGGAAAGGGCAGAATTTAAATGACAGTTTTTTTTATGAGATTACAGATTTGAAATTTGTCTTTAACAATCGGCGGACGAAATAAATACAACTTGTTTCAAAGGTTAAGTGCAGTACTTACTGCAGACTCCTATCGAGCGCCTCTCTCCTGGCGGCGGCGGCCGGGGCCCGCGCCCTGACGGCCTGCAGCAGGGCGGCGGACTCGCGCTCGATGGCGGCCGCGTCGAAGTGCCCGCCCGACACCAGGTCCGCGCCCTGCTCCGACAGGGCGGACGCCTTGGATTCCCAGGAGGCTAACTCTTGTTCTAAAGCCTAATATATAAAAATAAAGTTATAAATAGAATTATTCCTAATATTTACATATAATAATAATAATATAAAAAAATCTTTTATTTAAATCGACTCTTGCATTCAGAAATTTAATTCTTATATCGCAGGGGGTTTCACAAACATTCAAGTCACATGCACAAACACACCCAAATTCAAGAGAAGCATTCGTGGTTAACACAAACTTTAATAGCGGGGTTTGAACCCGCGGCATATCGCTCGCAAGGGGTTTGGCGTGATCACCTCAACTACTCGACTATCCGAGGAAAAATGATTAAACAAGATGTTAGATAGAAATGTGATTTCAATTCTGAGATATCTATAATAATATAGGGAACAAATTAAATAATTATTTAGGAACAAAAGAAGCAGAAATTCCAGACTCGAAAATGGCTCTTGTAGTTCAAAATATTAATTATATTTTCCTTATCTTTTAGTCTTTTACACCTCGTTCAAAAAAACCTTAACAGTCCCCGAGTATAAAAATAAATTCTCTCATACAATCATTCATACAAAAGCTAATGAAACTCACTTTAATCTCCACAAACTTAATCATTAGCATAAATAAATATAATAAATGCGGACAACATCACATACATTGTTCTGAACCCAAAGTAAGTTGCTGAAGCACTTGTGTTATGGAATTCAGATACAACGAAGGTACCACAAACACCCAGACCCGAGACAATGTAGAAAATGTGAATTTTTACATTGACCCGACCGGGGATCGAACGTCGGGACCTCAGAGATAGCGACACCTTGAAACCGGTGCGTACGCCACTCGACGACGAAGGTCGGAGAAATACTCCATCTCTCTCACAATTCTCCTCCCAATTCCTCCCATCTGCTCACCTGGTGCTGGTTCAGCAGTCGCTTGCAGCTCCTCAGGTCTGTTCCCGTCTCCTCGCTCTTCAGCTCCCTCTCCAGGTCCATGAGACGAGCCTTCGCGTCTTCGATAGATCTGACGGAAAGAAAATAATATTAATACCCTGAAACGCGAACCTGGGCGCTGTCCAATGTAATTTGTCCTTCAAAACGTGCTACTTAGTAGCCTAATTTGAGTCAATAGTATGAATGTTATGCCGTTGAGGTTACCACCCCAAACCTTTACGTGGTGTCGCGGGTTCGATCGTAGGACAATCATTTGTGTGATCCACGAATGCTTGTCCCGAGTTTGGGTGTCTTTGTTCATTTGACTTGAATGTTTGTGTAACACCCTGCGATACATAAATACGATAACTTTTTTAAGTTATTGATCTTTCTCGTTTTTGTTTGGGCGCAGAATAGGGCCGAGGTAGGCCTTCTACAGGTCGAGGGTAAAGTGGAGGATGATTAAAAGGGCAAAGGTAACAACTAAGAATAATGTACTTTTGTTACGTACTAACTTCGTTTATAGAGTTAAAACCTACAGGGTAAGGACAATCTATATTTAAAATTCTACCTATAGTTGACTGTATTGGTTATCCAGATAAATAAAAAAGCAATGTGAAAAGGACAGAACACGTCCGGTTTCCATATGAATCATTGCAATTTAAATCATTAAAAAAATAATGAAAAATATATTTCAATCGTCGGGCATCTGAACCCGCTACCCACCGTCGGTGTTTCCTCTGCTGCGCCGCTTGCCGCAGCTTGCCGCCCTTATCGCGTGAAGCCGCGACTAACTCGCGCCACGCGTCTTGTAATTCGGTGAGACGAGTCGACACTGACTCAGCGCGGCTAGCGTCCGACTTCTGAAGAGATTGGCCGATCTGTAGAGAGAAGATTTGAAATAAGATGAGGTATAAGAAATAGGAATAGTACTGATCATGATAGTGCACGGATAGCCGAGGGTTTGAGGTCACCACACCAAGCCCACTGAGCTTGATGAGTCACGCTTTCGATCCCCACTTAGCCCTCCGCAATACAAGCACTAAAACCTGACTGCGGAAATGTCACAACTATTCTAAGACACCACTGACAAACGGTGAAAAAAAATATTAAAATCTGAAATCGCCCGCAGTGAGCTAGCGTGGTGATCAATTCTCAAACTTTCCTTATGCGGGAAGAGGCCTGTGCCCAGCAGTGGGACGTACTTAGGCTCATATTATACACCGTGATTTTTAAGTCGTCTTACAAAAGCAGCCCAGTTCATGTATCCAATGACTAGAACACGTTCATGATAAAAAAATAAGTATATATGAGATTTGAAAAAAAAAATGCAATTTTTATTCAATATTATAATGCAATTCGTAGTTTTTTAGAAACAGCTCTGTTGCGAGCGCGGTCCGAGCCTTGTAACAATGGTGAGGGGCGCGGGCGGCGGCAATTTTATCATTTTTAAGAGTATATTTCAGATTTCTCTTGTTTAATTTTTCTTCGTACTTATTATTTTAGTTGATGATAAAAAAATAATAATCGCGCCTAGGGGTATTTTACGTCGGATACATGAACTGGGCTGCTTTTGTAAGACGACTAAAAAATCACCGTGTATTATAATTCACGGGATAACTTCATGTGAAGAGACCCGGTCGCTCTTATAGGCGTGAACGGGGACACAGGTCCAACATGCAGAGGCCTTGTTGAGAACTTTACTCTGTCTTTATTATTATCAAGTATTTCTAAGTGAATACACTCGCTGTGTCTGATCACTTTATTTTTTCACAACGCTATCTAGTCTCAAACTAAGCATAGCTTGTATTATGAGTACTAGACAACTGATAAACATACTTCTATGTTTCTAAATACATACATAATATAGATAAATTACACCAGACACAGAACAAATGATCGTGCTCATCACACAAATATTTGTACTTGGTGGGAATCGAACCCACGACCTCCGATATAGCAGTCAGGGTCACTAACCACTAGACCAACAGGTCAGTCAATAATCTAAATTCTTTAGGTATGAGACAAATGACTCACACTTTCCACATTTCGTAACTGCTTCTCGTTCGCCTGGAGCTCACGTTCAAATGCCTCATGCTTCTGCAACTTGCGTTCCAGATTGGCAAGATCTCTGTAACAAGCAAAAGGAAATATATTATTATAATAATTTTCGAGAGTTTCATTTAATAGCGGTTTACTCACTCATGATTAACGACTTCGGTTGGGTCCGAAACTAGTCGGGCGATCCCGATAGATACGCGTGAGGAAACCGTTATTAAATCAATAATAATTATTATATTTGTGTCTATCGCTCCATGTTAAGTCACTATTTCTAAAATATTGTCTATTTTATATTTCACACAAAATAGACAATATCTATACTAATATACATATAAAACTGAAGAGTTTATTTGTTTGTTTGAACGCGCTAATCTCAGGAACTAGAGGTCCAAATTGAAAAATTATTTGTGTGTTGAATAGACCATTCATCGAGGAAGGCTTTAGGCTATAAACCATCACGCTGCGACTAATAGGAGCTAAGATACAATGGAAAAAAAATAGGGCAGGTATAAATCATAACTTATATCTTCTACCCACGGGGACGAAGTCGCGGGCAACAGCTAGTTTTAGGATAAATGCTGATAATGGCATTACATATTTGTTACCGAGTATTTTCAACCGATAATTACAAATAAAAATTGTGATTTGTATTTATTTCTTCTTCAAAGATGATATTTCTGTCGCCTCCCACTCACCTGTAACTCTGATCTTTAGCGGTTCTGGTTTTGTCTTGAATCCAGGCTTGAAGTTCTTCAGTAGCGGCCACGAACTAAAAATACAAATAAATTAAAAATAAATCCAAGCAAATAACATTTTTACAGTTTTAATATCTATGATGTAACTTACAAAGAGGGGACAAATTCATTGATTTTTAAAAGATCGCGGTTGTTTTTAACACGCTCGCTTTTCGCATAGATTTTAACAGAATTTAAAGGAGAAAAATCATTGGTTCAAGGTTGTTTAAGACCTTCAGTAGGGTCCGAATTAGTCCGAAACAAGTCAGTAAGTAGTAAGAATTTATATTGTATTGGTATATCAAGAAAACCCTATTAAACTTATGTAGTACAAGAAATATACCTTGCGAGGTACAAATTTAAGGTTCCACAACTACCACACAACGCCATCTAGTCTCAAACTAAGCGGAGCTTATAGTAGACAACTGACAAACATACTTATATATTTCTAAATACATACATAATATAGATTAATTACACCCAGACACAGAACAAATGATCGTGATCATCGCATAAACATTTGTCCTGAGTGGGAATCGAATCCACGACCTCCAGTATAGCAGTCAGGGTCACTAGCCACAAAGTATTGTATATCCCCTTACCTGTTGATGTGCTAGACTAGCGAGTAGCGCCCGGCGTCGCTCGGCGGCGGCGCGCCTCACGCCGTCACGACGCTGCAGGACCGCCGCGCGGCGGGCTGCGATACTGAAAGGTTTACACAGATTAATTATAGTGTCTACATATAGGTTTGACCTCAATTGTTTGTTTGTTTGACACCTACACACTTGTTATATTTATTGTATTCTTTAACTTTGTTTTAAATAAATAAATAAATAATAAATGCGGACAACATCACATACATTGTTCTGAACCCAAAGTAAGTTGCGAAAACACTTGTGTTATGGAATTCAGATACAACGAAGGTACCACAAACACCCAGACCCGAGAAAATGTAGAAATTTGAATATTTACATTGACCCGACCGGGGATCGAACCCGGGATCTCTGAGGTCTCGGCTAGCGACACCTTGAAACCGGTATGTACGCCACTCGACCACGGAGGTCGTTTTGGGTAGCAAAAACTGTTTATCTAGTTCCTGAATAATAAGATCACATCATAGGTAAATATTCTGTCTATTTATTTGTTTATTAATACTGTTATCAGAAGCTAGAGAGAATACTACGTAAAGTACCCGTCACGAGAAGCTATAAATTATGTAAAAAAACATCTTTTACTAAGTAAACATTTTATACTGCGAGATAATAATAAATTGACCATATTCAATCGACATGAAATATAGACGGGTTATATGAAAGTAACAACCTATTTAATTTAGTCGGATCATATTTTAACGACGCAAAGCGCTATCGTTTGTGTTTCTTGGTACCGGAACGCGTCCGTCGCAGGGATTGTGAACTATCGGGACGCCATTTTGAAATAAACGCATCATTCGAGTTTCGAATGCGTACGAGTTTGTTTCATTGCTTTGCATATATCGCGGATCTGGTTGTTATTGTTAATTTTGTTATTGTTTCGTTATCACTTTTTTATTGTTGTTACTTTAATTGTTGCGTTAATTTTATTTGTTATTACGTATAATGGAGCCAGTAGCCAGTACATCTAAGGAAATAAATTCGCCACGAAAAAAACGTCAAAAGGTGCGTAATACAATTTATCTAAAATATATAATAAGTAAAAAGAAAGAGTTGTTTGTTCAAACGCGCTAATCTTTGGAAACTTAAGGTTAATATTAGAAGTAGGTTTTAAATTGTGAAGTAATTGGTTAGGTTAATTGGTATACCTGGAGATATAGCTTGAGCTTCGTGTGACAAGTGACTACCGGTGATTTTTACAGGTGACGAGCTTTACGGTTAATGAGAAAAATATGGTGATCAACGTATATAAGTACGTGAAAGAAAATTGGCCATCGAATGAATATCCCTACAAAACCGAAATAAATAAAAAAACAGCATCGATTTTGGGAATTGGCATAGCATCTGTGTATAATATATTAAAAGAATATAAATCAGAAGAGGGAATAAAATCACCTATCAAGTCTAAAGACAGGCCTAAATTTTATCAGAAAGTAGACGATTTTGATAAATCCGTAATTAGGAAAAAAATTCACAGTTTCTTTTTAAATGGCCAATTACCAACAATTCCCAAGATTCTTCAGGCAGTCAATGACGATGAAGATATGCCAAATTTTAGCGAAACAACTCTCAGGCGGCTAATAAAGCATTTAAACTTTAAATATATAAAACGACAGCGAAATAACGCACTTATTGATAGAGATGACATAACAATATGGCGGCGAAAATATTTGAAATCTATTAAAGACTATAGACAACAAAATCGCCAGATATTTTACATGGATGAGACATGGGTGAATGCAGGTTAGTGTGTTTTTTTTTATTGCAGTGAAACGGCAGACTACCATACGGTTCGCCTGATTGTAAGCAAATACCGTCGCCTTTACCGTGAAGTGATGTGTATGATACTGCAAATCTATTTGCAAAATAAATATAACCCACGCGCCGCCGACCTTGAGACATTAGTTCTTAAGGGCTATCACAAGTGTGTATTAATAATAATGTACTTCAACTCTTTTACTGCGCAAGACGCTAATTAACAAATGTTTAATTGTTTTTACAGGACATACCGTAAATAAAACTTGGGTAGACAAACAAGTTAAAAGTAAGAAGCAGGCTTTCCTAGAAGGACTTAGCATTGGTGCACGTAACCCAACGTCAAAAGGTAAACGATTAATAATTACCCATATCGGCAATGAGAACGGTTTTGTAGAGGGCGGTGAAAATATATTTGAATGCAAGAAGACGGGAGATTACCATGAATCAATGGATGCAACACATTTTGAACAATGGTTCGAAAACGTTCTCCCAAAACTTGGAGAAAATGCAGTAGTGGTAATGGACAATGCACCATACCACTCAAGGCGTCTTGAAAGAATTCCTACTACTGCCTGGAAAAAAAATGATATACAAAATTGGCTTGTAAGTAAGAATATTTCTTACGACGACAATGAAATTAAGACTGAATTACTGCTAAAAGTAAAAAATGTTAAAGACAATTTTAAAACTTATGTAGTGGACGAGCTTGCAAAAAAATATAAGGTGGAAGTATTGAGACTCCCGCCATATCATTGTGAGCTTAATCCAATTGAGCTAATTTGGGCCAACGTAAAAGGATATGTTGCTCGCAAAAATACAAATTTTAAATTTGACGAGGTAAAACAATTATTACAAGAGGGACTGCAGCAGATTACTTCGGAAAATTGGAAGCGTTGTGTGGAGCATGTTATCAAGGAAGAAGATAATTTTTATTCCAAAATCGATGAGATGATTGATTAAACTGTAGACAGCTTCGTGATACATGTCACTGATTCTGACACAGAAATGGAAACATCTGAATCTGACGAATAATTATTCTTAAATAATATTTATGTTAATTAATATTTGTTACTTAATAATTTATTAAATCTTAAACAAATTCATTTTTTTTGTTGGTCCAAATGTTGTGAACTCCTGAACACTTGTTTACAAAATTTATAGCTTCTCATGACGGTTACTTTAGGTAAACTGTTATAAGCCGGCTTTGGGGTCATTTTCTTGATGGTGTACAGATTCTTGTGTCATTCAAGAGTCTGTAGGATAAGTAGTTAGCGGATACATACTGTTCGGCGGCATAGTGCGGGATCCTCTCCAGGGCTTCGGCCCTCTGGCTGAAGGCAGCGAGACGCTCGTCCTGCGCCGCCAGCCTGGCTTCCAACTCCTCGTGACGCTTGACGAGAGCTTCCGCCTCATCTACTGATGACTGCGGGGAGATATAAGAATATTGTTAATATTAGACAACTTTCACACAACGCCATCTAGTCTCAAACTTAGTAAACTCAGTAATAGACAACTGATAAATATATTTATATATTGTTAAATAAATGGATGACAACAAATGATCGTGCTCATCACACAACATTTTTCCTGGGTGGGAATCGAACCCACGACACGTCGCGCTCAGTATTTGACGTGGTGACTTATACAACTCGGCTATCCGTGCAGTCGCTCGTAATTTATGATCAATAAACAGGTTAGAAATTTCTGCACAGCACAGAATATAATATTTTCCCAAGTTTTTATATGCTTATTTTCTTGTTTGTTTGTTTGTCGTTCCGGTTGGATTTGTGCAACTCAATTTTGAGACACTTCCCGACAAGCTAGCAGGCTGGAATTTTCAGGGTAGCTTCATGCAATGCATACATGGTTCATGACAATGCAAACAGCTGGACCGATTTTTGATAGTTTAAATGTAGTGGCAATTCAAAACGTGGGTATTTAGATTATATAAATAATTTAATATTTATATTAAATCTCCTATCTCCTTTCAC
Source organism: Trichoplusia ni (assembly GCF_003590095.1). Lineage (NCBI taxonomy): Eukaryota > Metazoa > Arthropoda > Insecta > Lepidoptera > Noctuidae > Trichoplusia > Trichoplusia ni. The sequence goes on from NW_020800102.1 coordinate 137,425, forward strand.
AAATATGTATCTTACTACAAAGTGTCAGTTCTCACCCCACACTGGTTGTACTCTAGGTAGGCCTCGTGCGCCCCGCTGGACGCGTCGATCTGATCACACTCGCGGTTGAAGCTCTGAAGCTGGACCAACTGTTTCAGGTAAGCATCCTTGTCAGCCCATTCTGTGGAGAAAAATAAGTTTTCGTAAGATATATTAATGGATTATCCCTACTAATCTATACTAATATACAAAGCTGAAGAGTTTGTTTGTTTGTTTGAACGCGCTAATCTCAGGAACTACTGGTCAAAAATTGAAAAATTCTTTTTGTGTTGAATAGACCATTCATCGAGGAAGGCTTTAGGCTATATACCATCAAGCTGCGACTAATAGGAGCGAAGATACAATGGAAAATGTGGAAACATGGGGCAGGTATAAATCATAACTTATATCTTCTAACCACGCGGACGAAGTCGCGGGCAACAGCTAGTCCTTACTAAAATAAATGTGAAAGTATGTTTGGATGTTTGTTACTCAATCACGCAAAAACGGCTGAACAGATTTGGATGAAATTCGGCATGCATATAGCCATTGACATGGAAAAGAACATAGGCTACCTTTTATCCCGGTTTTTGAAATAGTTCCCGAGGGAAAATTTAAAAGGTGTTTAAAAACTATAAGAGCGCAAAGGGGATGTATTTCCATGTAAACGGGGACCACCGAACGCTGTAAACTGAAGTCCACGCAGACGGAGTCGCGGGCAACAGTACACAGTTAGTTTATAACCGGGATTAACACATAGGATAGTTTTTATCCCGATTTTATGTTCCCGTGGGATCATTTTCGATTTGTAGCAGGCGGGGCCGTGGACAACAGCTAGTATTGTATAAGGGAACTACACATTACCTTTAGCGACCGCCTTCTGATCATTCTCCAAAGTCTTGATCCTGTCAGCAACGTCGGTGAGAGATGGGTTGTTGGCTAACAGCTGTTTGCCTAGGCCAATCACCTCTTTGAACCTAGGAAAAGAAAATGTATATATTAATAATTAAGATAATAATTATAGTCAGTCCTTACAGTACAGTCGCTCCTTGTAAAACACTGGTACTTAGCTGAAACCGGTTAGACTGGAAGACGACCCGAACATAGTTGGGAAAAGGCTAGGTTGATGACGATGAATATAACAAGGAGTTAATAGATTCAAAATGTAGCGAAATCAGTAAAAAGTTCTTTTCCGCGAGCTTTAAACTGAAGTCCACACGGGCGGAGTCGCGGGCAACAGCTAGTTGTATACACGGAAGATAGTCAAAGTCGAATTCTTTATTTCAATTAGACCAGTATATGGCACTTTTGAACGTCAAAACAATTTATATATGAACAATATTAAAAACTAGTGTCAGTCTGTCTGTCGATAGATATATACTAACTCATCATCATGCGTTTTGATGTCATCCATGAGTTCCTGATGTTGTTTCTGCAACTCTTCGGCAGTCGCCACGTCTTTAGCGGTGGCCTCCTGGGCTAGCTGCTCGCGGACTTTCTGTTAACAAAATAAAAAGAAATATATTAATGAATGAACAAAGGAAGAATATTATAGTCCCTATCCCTACGAATATAAACTGATTTTAATGAAGTTTCGGAAAGAGATAGAGTTGACTTTGAGAAAGAATATAGGATAGTTTTATCCCGGACTTTTGATGAGTTCTCTTTGAAACGCGATATAACCGACCTCGACGCGGGCGAAAAGCTAGTAATACTAATAAAATTGATGGGTGATTCCGTCGCGTCAGCTCATGATTAAGGACTCCGGTTGGATCCGAAACTAGTCACGCGAAAGCTTGTGTTATGAGTACTAGACAACTGATAAACATACTTATGTGTTTCTAAATACATACATATTATAAGGGATGATGACTAAAAAGAAAAAAATCTCATTAGTCTCTCAGTTAGATAATTGAAAAGTATGAGACACGTATTTTTTCCTTTTGCAGAAAAACTAGAATTGACAAAGATTAACTGCTTTAAAGTTTAGGAGACGCTTGTGACGTAACGATATGGTAAAATTTATACTCAATCGTGACGTCACGCGTAAGTTTTATTCACTGTAATTTGGTCAATTTATGTTTGCGGGACAAATTAAAAAATACGTATCCATTATTATACAAAAAACTACAAGACGGACAAAGGAAAAAAAATTGTCATCATCCCTATTGGGGCCCAGATCTATTTGTACATACCTGAGTCCAGTGCAACAGTGTCGCGGAACTGGTCCCGAAGATCTGATGTCCGACCGCGGACTCGAGCCGCGACCTCCTCTCGGCCGCCTGAGCCTGGCACCGCTCCCACATGTCCTGGATCTCGCGTTGACGACCCTCAACGTTTGATCGTTCAGTTGGATATTGAGATTTTACACTTGAAAGAAAGCAAGAAAGAAAAAATATTTATTAATGCACGGAAAACATCGCTTGCTAGTAAAAAGCGTACTCTTATGTGACGTCACACGAGATTGAAAATCACTGTAACCTCTTCAATTTTTGTTTGTGAGATAAAAAATAAATATATATTATAATCATATATATATGTATTTAATATACGTATTCAATATTTTTGGAAATTTGTCTGAGGGACTGAACTGAATTTTTTTTGTCGATCGGACATGTTTTTGTTTTGAATACATACTGTATTTAAAACGATCTCTACGAAATCTATTTATACCACATACCGCTCAATTATGCTGCATGAAACAACGAAAATGTATTATTAAAAACGTGCGTCTAACAAAAACCCATCTAAATATAAAATTCTCGTATCGCGGCGTTTGTTGTTAAAATCCTCCGAAACAGCTTGACCGATTCTGATGAAATTTTACAGGTCTACGATTCGGACAATATCTATTTTCGTCCCCCTAAACCTTAAGGGCAATCAGTAAGGTATGCTTTGCTATACACCAAAGTAACCAAAACTTAAGAGCTGTCATTTTAAAGTTCCACACAACCCTAAGGTCTGATGCTGGAGAGCATCCTCACATATCTCATACTCACGAGTCTGCTAGCAGGCTGATGGTGTTGACCTTCTCTCTGAGAGGCTCCAGCTCCCTCTCCAGCTGCGCGTGCCTCCGCTGCAGAGCCCTGACGGTGCGAAGGTCTGATGCTGGAGAGGAGCTCGCTGCCAGCTGCTGTTCCTTCTCCGCCATCCAGTCTAAGGCTTCGTCGCATGTACGGCTGAAGAGTTCCACACTGGAAGGAGGACCAGGTTTAAGGTTTTATTAAACTAATGTCGGACAGAAAGTTATATATAGTGTGTATGTATTGATGTTTGTTACTCTTTCACACGGAAACCACTGAACGGATTCAGACAGAACTTGGTACACAGATTTCATTGACCAAGAGCGCTATTGATATACTAAGTGATTTTTTAATTTGTTTTTTTCATACTATCCCATTGGAATTTCATTATTGTAAGTATGTGTCTAAAAAAAAGCATTTAGATTGATCCCACTACTATTATAAAGGCGAAAGTTTGTAAGTATGGATGTATGGATGTTTGTTACTCTTTCACGTAAAAACTACTGAATGGATTTGAATGAAACTTTACCACAATATAGCTTATATATCAGAATAACACATAGGCTGCAATTTTTGAGGTTTCTAATGTGAGGTCGTAAAAAAACACATTTTTTACATTGCAAACGCTGACTGAATCCTACAAGATATATAGAAGGCAGATAGATAGATAGAAGGCAGGTATAAATTATAATTTATATCTTCTAACCACGCGGACGAAGTCGCGGGCAACAGCTAGTTTGTTTATAAACTAGACAAAATCAGGAAGCACCGAAACGTGACGCCTTATTACCGTAACAGACTTCCGTAGCATTGCCGTCCAGTTACCTCCTAGCCTCGCCTAAAGAAGTTTTACAAAAATTTAAAATAAAATTAGTTTCTACCTTGACGCTCCTTCTAGGCTCTTCTCCTTCTGCTGTTTGAGCCTCAGCAGCCTCTCCCACTGCTGCCTCAGTTGCTGTCTCCTCGCCGTCGCCTTGGCCGCCTGGCTGTGCTTGGCTGCCACCAGCTCTTCAGCGGCCGCGTCAATGTGTTCTAGACGTTTTGATGCAGCTGATAGGTCTGTCACGAATTTCTAGAAGAAGAAAAGAAGTTAAGATTTAGAAGGTGTTTCTAGTCATCGACGTAAAAAGGAGGGTGTTATAAGTTTGACAAGTTTAATTGTTTGTCTGTGGCATCATTGCTGTGGACAGGTTTAAACGATTTCAAGTAATTTGGTTTTGTAATAAAGGTGAATTATGTGGGAGTGTTCTTAGACATGTTTCATAGATATCGGTCGAGCCATTTAAGAGTTGTGGTGTTTGAAATTCATTTTTTCTTTCACTGTTTATCAACGGTATATTGAAATCCATCACTAACAGCATTCAGCAACAATCAAAAGATTTTCATTCCCTCACCTCATACTTCCTCTTGGCAGTATCGACGGTATCCTCTGCATCATCAGAGCGCAGCATCTTCTCCTTATCCTTGATCCACTTGTCGAAGTCATCGCACTCCGCGAAGAAGCTGTACAGCTTGATGGCGTCTTCCAACTGCTCGCGGCGAGCGTCTGACAGCGTCAGGAGTTCGTCTGAAGTATAGAGATATATAGTTAAATGATAATCTATTATATATTAAAGTAGTATTACATAAAATCACGCATTATACAAATATGTTTGTTGTTGTTCATTTTGTTTAAAAAAATATTTGATTCTTTTGTCACTTGGCGCTTTCACAGACATTCAAGTCACATGCACAAAGACACCCAGACTTAGGACAAGCATTCGTGAATCACACAAATGCTTGTCAGAACAAATGATCGTGCTCATTACAAAAACGTTTGTTTTGGGTAGGAATCGAATCGAACTTCCGGTATAGCAGTCAGAGGTACTAACCACAATAGCACGATCATTTGTTCTGTGTCTGGGTATAATTTATTTATAATATGTATGAATTTAGAAATATATAAGTATGTTTATCAGTTGTCTAGTACTCGTAATACAGGCTTTGCTTAGTTTGAGACTAGATGGCGTTGTGTGAGAGTTGTGGGTGTGTATTTTATTCTCACCGTAGTCTTTCTGTATCTCAGCCATCCTAGTCTGCACGCTGGCGGCGCGGGCGACAGGCAGCGTGGCGCGACTGGCGCGGCGCGCGGCCGCCGGCTTGTTCCTCTTCACAGGGACCACCTGCTTCACCAGCACCGTCTTCTTCACGCGCTGCACTGTGCGGACCTTCTCCGGACGACGGACTTGGACCTGGGGGGGATTGAAGATAAGAAAATGTAAATTATGTGACGTTTTCAATAGTTAATTAATTTGGCCCCACGTTTGGGCGCCATTAGGAAAGCTAACACGGTTGGGCGCCATTAATTGACGAAAAATGAATTATTGAGTACTTTGAATTTTGATGAACATAATAGTAACTTATTTTTTCATAACAAATATATTTTTTTTTATCTTGTACCAACTAATTGTAAAATTTAATAAAAAAAAACTTGAACATCAAATTCAAATATTAAGTTGAACTTCTTGCTGTGACAAATGCAATTCGACGAATCTCCTATTTCACACACTCAAATTACCAAAAAACACCACACAAAACATCCTATCCACCAAAAAACCCGCCAATCAAAACTGAAACTTACCGGCACGACTCTAGGTTCAATTTCGCGCACATAGTTAGCGGGCACGAAGCCATCAGTCCTGTCTGCCTTCCGCACCGACCACCAGTCAGGGTTCGTCTTGTTGATGAGAAACATGACCTCGCCTTTCTGCATCGATATGCCCTGCCCTGTGAAGGCGTATAGGGCTTTCACCTGCAGACAAAACCAGATTTAAAATATAGGAAAATGATTCGACTTCCAAATAAAAAAATGTTATCCCCACTAATATTATAAAGGCGAAAGTAACTCTGTCTGTCTGTTACGCTTTCACGTCTAAACCACTGAACTGATTTTAAAGAAATTTGGTACAGATATATATGCAACTGGTATACTATTGAGCTAAACTTGGTGTAAATTTTATAGTAATTTTAAAAGAATCAATAAAAGAATTTCCTCTTTTTGCAATCTTGGAAAACTAATCACTATTTTTTAAACTAACTGACAGATTAGAAACCGATTTTCATTATTACATGGTCGATTTTTAATCGCCAGACAACTTTTATCTGACGAATATTCGACGTCTCGTTGTCCTTACTTTACACCAGTCCCCCCTCCTCCCTACCATATACCTGCGGCACACTCCTCTCCTCGGTGACGGTCCTGTGCTCCAGCCTCTCCACCGGCTCCTCCTCCCACACCTCGGTGGGCACCAGCCTCGACTCGTTCACCCACTCCTCTTCTTCTATAGCAGGAGATGACTCTACTTCTGTGGGAAGCTGTAAGAGAGAGAGAGAGAGGTTAATATAGGTGGCAGAGTCTGTGATTATACTATGAGAGAAACTAGTCGTCCCACAGTCAAACTGTTTAAATGGTTTTGTAGAACATATAAAGTCATCATCGGTTAGGCTTTTCCCAACTATGTTGGGGTTCGCTTCTAGTCTAACCGGATACAGCTGAGTACCAGAGTTTTACAAGGAGCGACTGCCTATCTGACCTCCTCAACCCAGTTACAGACAATATGATGCTTCTTAGTTAGACTGGTGGTCAGACTTTCAAGTTTCTGACTACCTGTTACGACTGTCAAAGATGTATGAATAACAGCCGGGACTCACAATTTAACGTGCCTTTCGAAACATGCAGGAACTCGTTATGACAAAGATGGTCACCCATTTACGGACCAACCGCGACAAGCATAGCTTAACCTGTGATCGATTCACTTATGTGGTTATGGCTTAGCCACGAGCTCCTCCCGTTAACCGTAGCTGTAGCCACAAATTAAAGCGATAACATTGCCGTTTAGCGTTAGGCGATAGCTAAGTAGCGTCAAAAAATTAACGCAATAATTATTGTGCTAATGGCATTGACGTTAACCACTAGTGTTGGCCTGAGAAATAAATGTCTTAAACCAAAAAAATATAGAAATGAAATCATTTTTTCTGTAAGTAGGATATATCATCACTTTTACATGTCATTTTTTTGAGAACGCTGGAGTCGACATTTCCTATCTGACTACCCTGAGAAGAAATGTCGAAACAAACTCAGGGGTCACAGTCTCTTTTGAAGTCCAGACAATTTAAATGTTTAAAATAATGCACGGTATTTCTTTGGACTAGCCTTTTGAGGGTTAAAAATAGTTGGAGACGTCCTAGGATGATGATGTACCCTGTAAAATAAATAAATAAATGCGGACAACATCACATACATTGTTCTGAACCCAAAGTAAGTTGCTAAAGCACTTGTGTTATGGAATTCAGATACAACGAAGGTACCACATACCACATATACTAATAATTGATTGATTCATTGATGTATCCTGTACACGTACCTGTAACGAGGTGATCCCTGCCTGCGTGAGCCTGTCCGCGTGCGCGGCGAGGCTGGCCAGCTCCGCGCTGTAGGCGCGCACCTGCTCGTGCGTGTCGCGGTGTCGCGCCAGCAGCGCGCCCGCCGCCGGCGCGTCCAGCCCGCAGTCGGACGTCGCGACTAGCGGACGCTTCTCCTTCATCCAGGACTCGGATTCGTTCGCGTCGCCGTAGAACTGTACAAGGAATATAGTGTAACCACGTAAGCCCACTGTGTGCGATGTATCGCGAGTTTCCACGAATGCTTGTAAAGGCATGTATGTTACGTAGATTTTTACGTAAATGGTAGGGTAAGGATCGAAAGAAACAAAAGGACACTTTATGCGAAGACATTAAAATAAAAGTACTTTTACGAATTTTTAAGGCTGCCCGTGACCATCTCGTAAAATCCGTACCGCACCTCGTGAAATCTAAAATTGAACCGAGATAAGATTCGTAAAAGTAGTTTTATTTCAATATACAAGGTATAGTTTTTGAATTAACTTCAGCAGTAGATAGAGAAAACGGGTTCAGAAAGATCCACTTCAGTTTTAGACAATTTAAATGACAATTTTTTTTTAACAAACGACTCCCGCAGTAATGTATTAAATTTTTGCGTCGCAAGAGATTTTACGAACATACAAATTACATGCACATTGACACCTAGACTCAGAACAAGTATTCGTGGAAGTACGCGGGGATTGAACCCGCGAGACGACACGCACTGTGGATTTGGCGTGGTAGATATAGAATAGTAATTGGGTATTTTTTTAGCGATAGGGTAGCTTTTAAGGGTGAACATTCCAAAATCTTAGTCTGGCTACACTGGGCGATACATAGCTACAAACATATTAATTTATTTTAATTTAATTACACGTAATTGAACACACTTTTTTATTCTACAACATAGTTGATCCCTAGTTAAACGAATTATCCTTATACCTCCACACAACTCTTTTATCATCGACTACTTATGACTTTTGCCCAGCAGTGGGTTTACCTGGTGGGCTTCAGCGGCATCAGCTAGCTGCTTCTCGCGGGCCGCAGCCAGCTCCCGCAGTATCGCCCACTGCTTGTTCAGAGATGTTAGACGACGCTCTATTTCAGCGCTCTTCGGGTGTTTCGCATCGATTAGGCTGAAAAGGAGATAAATATTACAATCTATACTAATATAAAGAGATAAAGTTTGTGAGTTTGTAAAGATGTAGGGAGTGATCTCAAGAACAACTAAAATCAATTTTGATTTATTATGATATATTTTTACTGATAGAAAACCAAGTTGTTTGCGTGTGTAAATTAAAACGTCATCAATATAAGTATATTTAAAAGTAATTTTTGAAATGCATTAATAAAATAAGTTTATCAATGAACAGGCGATGGTTTTGATGCTTAAAAAAAATCCTTGGCCTTGGAGAAAATAAAAAAAATCGGCATTTTGAAAGAAGAGGCGATTTGTTTATAATTTATTTTAGGAAAATTGTGGATCACATAAACGGGGAACGAACCTGCGACACGTCGCGCATTTGGTGCGGTGACCTCAACCACTCGGCTATCCGTGCAGTCTTTTCTAATCTATCTTGAATCAATGGATTTTGATATTCCTTTTTTTTATATAGATTATGTAGTGTCCCTTACCCCTGTCCCTTGGCCCTGTGCGGCTGTGCGAGCTGCTCCCTGGCCCGCAGCTCGTGCAGCAGGGCGGTGTGCTTCTGCCGCAGCGCCAGGACCGCGCGCAACTCCTTGGCGGCCACCTCCGTGCGGCAGATACGCTGCTTCTCGGTCACCCAGCCTGATATAAGTATGGTATTCATAGCATCATCATCATCCTAGCCTTTTCCCAACTATGTTAGGGTCGGCTTCCAGCCTAACTGAATTAAAATATAAGAATCCCTCGCTGTTCGTTAATCTCGCTAAAACTTGAGAACGATTAAACCGATTGGGCTAATTTTTTTTTGTATATTGTTAAAATTTACAAAAAGTTTTGACACTAATAAAAATAATTTAATGGAGGGATTTCAAGGGTATATTTTATCCTGGCATTGCAACGGAAACGGGAACCTAAAAGGAGTCGCGGGCAAAGGTTATTTCATAATAAAATCAAAAATTAATAAACGCCTGACAATAAAATCTTTCGCTCCGGGTGCAACCAGACACAATCATCAATCTTTAAACACACTTCTTTCAGCGATGGGGATCAAAAAACATTTTTTTTTCCATTCATTTTTTGATCAGTTAAATAATTTAAATAAGATTAGTTAAGTATTTTTGCCTTTTTCATGAAGTCAAAAAACAATAACACAATAATATTGTCATACCTTCTTCCTCATCGTGATCCTCCAAGAACTGGTACAAGTTCCTCGCGTCTTCCAGTCTTGCCTTACGGTCCTTCGCGGCGGCCACCAAGCTGTATGGAGCAGAATTATTTATTTATAAACATGGTAGAGGATGTGCAGATGGTACGGTGGAAGATGGGCGTAATTAGGTGCTGTCCAATAGAATTTGACCTCACAAAAGTCCCTTTGAAAGTCAGATTTCTATATCCCATTCTCACACCAATTTTTCTATGAAATGAAATTCTAAAACTGCAAAAATATAGTCACTTTATAGGAAATTATATTTTTAAGCTGTTTGGGGTTGAAACGCCCGGTACACGTAGACCAAATCTTTATAAAGTATCGAAATCACGACCTCTGCTATAGCAGTCAGGGCTACTATCCACTAGACCATAGGCCTGTTAATATATCCTTGATATTGACGCAATCCTATTATACCTTAAGGCTCGCAGGAGATTCTTCCACTCTTACGATCCTTACCTATCATAGTCATGCTCCAGCATCTCCAGCTGCCCCTCAAGCTGCTGCTTGGGCTGTGCCCCCCCCTCAGCGGCGGCTCCCTGCCGCAGCAGCCGCCGGATGCTGTCGTGCACGGCGCCCAGCTGCAACTCCTGCAGGGCGTGAGCCTGCAGCAGACGCTCCACATCCACCAGGTGGCGGCCGACGTCTTCAGATTGGAATTGGGCCTAGGGAGAAAGAAAATCATTAGTTAATTAGCTGTAACCACGCCGATTCTGTCCGGCTATTCAAATAGAAAACGATCCCACGGGAACATAAAATGGGTGTAAAAAATTTGTGTACCAAGTTTCTTCTAAATCCATTCAGTGGTTTTTGCGTGAAAAGGGAAAACATTCAGACATACACTCAGACGCTACTACAGACTCAGGACAAGCGTTCGCGGATCACACAAACGCTTGTCCTACGCGAGTGTCGAAACAGCGACACGTCGCACATAGCTAATTTATCACCCAACTACAAAGCAACGTTGTGCCTTCATTTCACGTACAAAAAAAGCGACTTAGTAGCTATCTTGAATAATAAAATATTGAATTATCGATTGACAAATAAATTTATGAAAAAACCGGAACTCACAGCACCCTTGTTTTTTGCTACCATCATCATCATCATCATTATCTCATCATCAGCCTCTAGCTGTCCACAGCTGGATATTGGCCTCTCAATACATTTTTACATCTCCAATTTTTGTTATACGTATGAATTTTGAAGGTGATAAAGCAGGGACCGGCCGGATACTCATTGAAAGGGTTTTTGAAGGGGTTTTTTTAAGCGCTTCAAGAAAAAACCCTATGACATATGTTACACCTTCGAACGGATTACTGTAACCCTGTTCCGAACAGGTTACCCTTTACTACCCTGTAACACTGTAACAGGGTAACCCACTCCAACCTAAGACAATGCAATATGCACTCTTTATCATAGACATTAGTTTGAAAATAGTATAACCACGAGCGCACGTGACATCTTACCGCCCAGCGGCGCCATTGTTGCATTTACCGAGCGACTTGTAAACATGGAATAAAAATCATTGTGGATATGATCTTACAGTTTAATTTTGCTTGTCGCACTTTTCAAACGTTGTGATATATATTTTTCGTGTCTATACTTGTAGACCAGGGTCGATAATTTTTAAAACCAAAAAATAAAATAGTAGGATGAAACCCATTAGAAAAGGAGGGGAATATTATAAAAATAAAAGGAAAAATAATTTACGGGTGATCTGAGGTCGGGAAGGGGGTGGGAGTGACGTTTGAAGAGTAAAAAACGGTTTTTATCGATTTCCGGCAAAACTAAAATTCGTATCGAAAAAAGTCAAATGGCAAAGTTCTAAAAGAAAAGATCTAAAACTTTTGTGTTTACATTTTTTTCACATAACCTCAAAATTTATGTGAAAAATCTAAAAAACCAAGATTGTGGTTTTTTATTTTTATCTTTTACAAAAATTTATTTTTGTAACGAAATTTGGTGAAAACTTACTTTTTTGTGTCCCAAATACGCTGTAATTTATTTGATTAAAAATATTTATTTTTTCACCTTATTTTGAATTAATATAAAAAAACACTAATTTTCAAATCTAAAAATTCATTCTTAAAATTCACCCGTCAAATCTTCTCAGAAAATGCAAAAAATGAAAAAAACTTGTATTCGATTTTTTTTTAAATTATTATAAATAATTTCATCTAAAAAATTTGATCTCATTTTGTGTTCAATAGACCAATAATCGAGGAAGGTTTTAGGCTAGGTATATAAAATTACGCTGCAACTAATAGGAGCGAAGATTTAATGGAAAATGTGGCAAATACGGGGAAAAATATTAATCTTCGAGGGCTTTCGTTCAAAAATTCCTAACTTATATCTTCTAACCACGCGGACGAAGTCGCGGGCAACAGCTAGTTACCTATATGACGTTTCGCGCGTAGGTAGTTTGTCCGAGAGTCGCGACGCGTCGGCGATAGAAGAAAATCAGCTGTAGTCTTAGTAAAGCAATGAGGGGCCGCTAGGGTGCAAGTATGCAGCTCAAGTTTAGTGGGTAATTCAGGGTAACACGAATAAAAGCCTTTCGTGAAGGTAACCACTTCAAAGGGTTAAGTTATTGAAGGGGTTAACCCCTTCACGTGGTTACCATAATGAAGGTGTTAACCATTTCGCTGGGTTTCGAGGATGTAACTCGAACAAAAGGTAACACTGCGATATGAGTTACCCCGTGTACGGGTTACCCTGTCAAACGGCTTAACTCTAAAGTGGGGTTGTCCGGTCCCTGTGATAAAGACATCAACACCCAGTTTAACCCACCTTCATCTCCACGAGCGTCTGCCCCACGGTGTCCGCCTCCCGCAGCAGCGCCATCAGATGCGCCAGCTTGCTGAGCGAGCTGCGATGCCGCTCCAGCAGGTCGAGCAGCTCGCGCCAGCGCGCCAGCACCGCCTGCTCCGTGCGGGACACGGCCTCAGCCCCGTGGTACTTCTCCCGGACCAGTTCTGCTGCCATCGCCGATAGGTCTTCGAAGCGTTCCGTTCTAGAAGTTAAATTAATATAATACACTTTAAAAAAATAATAAAACAAGCCCGAAAATTAAAAAACACGAGGAAAATATATCTAACATATTTCATATCTTCCCAACTATGATGATCCCGATCCCGCCGCGTCGGGTCATGATTAAGGACTCCGGTTGGGTCCGAAACTAGTCGGGCGATCCCGATACATACGCGTGAGTAAACAGCTTTTTTTTAAAGAAGAAGAATTAATATAAATAAATAAATAATAATAAATGCGGACAACATCACATACATTGTTCTGAACCCAAAGTAAGTTACTAAAGCACTTGTGTTATGGAATTCAGATACAACGAAGGTACCACAAACACCCAGACCCGAAACAATGTAGAAATGTGAATTTTTACATTGACCCGACCGGGGATCGAACCCGGGACCTCAGAGCTGGCGACACCTTGAAACCGGTGCGTACGCCACTCGACCACGGAGGTCGTCAATATAGTTTCTAAGGTTTACGCGAACGTTAGACATTGAAATTGTATATTTTAGTTCCCGACGTTTCGACACCTTTGCAGGTATCATGGTCACAGCCAGACTAAAATCTAAAATTAAACCGCGATAAAAGCCGTAAATGTAGTTTTATTTCAAGAAGAATTAAATTAAAGAAGAATTATTTATTTATTTATTATTTTATAAGCAGGCAGGCAGTTGAGACAACTGATAGATGCCTGTTCTCCTATAGCTTTAATTAAAATAACTAACTCATTATATAAATATTCACCTGGCTAGGATGTCAGCGGATATAGCCTCATGTTTCTTGACGGTGGCATCAACTTGAGCCAGGTTGGAGCCGTACCGAGGGTCCGAGAGGACTTGGATCATCTCCTTTAAGTAGCCCTTACGGAGAACCGACTGAAAAAAAGAGGGATCATGTATTATGTTTGCAAAGCAAGGCAAAATGTCGTGTTGGTCTTGCGGTTTCATGAATAGACTTGTAAGTGCAAGCTGCAGGTTCAATTTCAACGCAGGCAAAGTGACAATGTGAGCTTTTCGAACAGATATATATGTCTTTTCTTAATTATTCAAAGACACCGCTGACTAAATGGGAAGGAAAACATCGTGAGGAAACCTGGATTACAAATATGTATTGGAATCTGAAATCGTCCGCAGTGAGCTGGCGTGGTGTATGTATACTCAAAAAATCCTTATTCGGGGTCCGTGCCCAGCAGTGGGACGTATATAAGCTGCTATTATGTAAGGCAGCACTAATTGAAAAAGTTAACACATTATGACAAGTAGTTTTAAATTTGTATTTCGTCATCTGTCCAATCTATTTCGGACTATGTTGGGGTCTGCTTCTATAACCGAATGCAGTAAAATTTTGCATTTACGCTGTATAACACGTTGTTATAACTAGCCTGTCCCTCAATTATGCTATTCTGTGCTCGACAGGGTCCAAAATTGTGTCTGTATTACAACCCCCCAGCTAAAGTATAATTAACAATGTACATTTTAGAACAGAATAGAGACACTGATTATATTTTCGATCTGACTTTCAAACTGTCGGTACTGCATTGGAAAACAATGTCCCTATTAGCCGATACTTAACATACATGTTTTTAAACTAAGTTTATTGATAGAGTACTCACTTTTGTGTTAAATTTGTAGTTGAGTTGTTCCAATCGTTGTTGTCTTAGCAATTCTGTTCTCAATGCGATCTCACGAGCATGCTCCGCCTGTTAAATGAGGAATGAATGCACACTTATTGTAGAAAAATACATGAACTTTACAAGGTAAGTGTGGAAAAGAAATATTTTTAAAGGGGGAAATGAAACTAACTTCAAAAAGAGTCTGATTTTTTGGATAAAGTTTAATTTTTGAGATTTAACTTCTGAGATATTCATTCCTTTGGGCAAATACAAAATAATAAATAACTTCTAAGGTAAAAAAAACATCCTGCGAACACTATTTAACCACCATTCATTTATACACTGTGATTTTTAAGTCGTCTTACAAAAGCAGCCCAGTTCATGTATCCAATGACTAGAACACGTTCATGATAAAAAATAGGTATTTATGAGATTTGAATAAATTTAAAATGCCATTTTAATTCAATATTATGATGCAATTTGTAGATTTTTAGAAACACAGCTCTGTTGCGAGCGCGGTCCGAGCCTTGTAACAATGGTGAGGGGCGCGGGCGGCGGCGTTTTTATCATTTTTAAGAGCATATTTCAGATTTCTCTTGTTTAATTTTTCTTCGTAATTATTATCTTAGTTGATGATAAAAAAAAAAATTGTGCCTAGGGGTACTTTACGTCGGATACATGAAATGGGGCGCTTTTGTAAGACGACTAAAAAATCACGGTGTATAAAACAAAGAATAAAAATCATCACATTTCTATGTTGCTTCGGTCAGGATATGACCGATAATTCCAATAACATTTGAGACCTACTAGTAAAAGACTAATTGAATAACGATTAGCATTTGTAATTCACGATTTCTCTATGTAAAAAACTCCCTTCACACTCACACACAGTATATACACACAGTCATATGTCACACACAGTATATGGCACATGAACGTCAAACAATTTATTTATACAATACTAGCTGTCCCGGCGAACTACGTTCCGCCTAACAGTCGATGATAACAATGCAGATGTTTTTTTTTCGCAACTTTTTCATATTTCTTCGTCGTTTAAACCTTCCAAGGGTGCTACGAATATTTTAAGACCAAGATAAGCCAAATCAGTTCAGCCGTTCTCGAGTTTTACCGAGACTAACAAACAGCAATTTATTTTTATATATGATGAAAGAAGAAGAAAGATTAAAATCTAAAGTGTCTGTCTGTCGGTCAGTCTCCTATTGAAGCTATCGCTCGTTTAGCAGACTATGCTCCTATTCTATTATATTCTCATGGTACCTGTTCCAGCTGCTGCCAGGCCCTCTCCAGGTCCTGCGGCAGCTGCCCCTCCAGCGGGCTCCAGGCTTCACCTGTGAGGCTCTTCTGCATGGTGTTGATGTCGAAGTATAGAGCTTCGATCTCTGAACGTTCCTTGTATCTAGAAGAATACAAATTGCTTCAGCCAAACGCGAGATAATGGCGGACAAACATACATACATACAAACTGAGAACTTCTTTAAGTCGCTTAAAAATTATATAATTGACTAACTGTTGAGCGGGACGATGTAACTATGGTTTATATCGTGGCGCCCACTTGAGGGTAGCAATATCAAGTGTTAGTTTTTTGCTGATCCCAAGTAAAATTATATTAAGAATTTCATCTTTCCTTTAGCGTTACGTTTGGCGGTGGAAGTATTCCACCTCTAGCGTAGAGCACAGTTCTGAGGGTTTGCGCCAGGAGAGGCAAGAGACTCCAACTTCAGACTTTGGCGCCCCCCAGAATTTGTCGTCCTGGGCCATCGCCCCATCCCCCCCCCCTAACGCCAGCACTGTCAGTGTATAAGTTACTTATCGCTGTCCTTGTAACATATTTTCTTACTGTACTGTTGATATTAAGAATAGCATGTTGGTATAACTATCTGTCATAAATCCATCCTCAATAAATGGGCAACCTAATACTGGAAGAATATTCAAATGGGACCAGTATTATCTGAGAAAAAAAACGACTCCCGCAGTAAGGATTTAAATCCTTACATCGCGAGGGGTTTCAATAAGATTCAAGTCACACGCACAAAGACACCCAGACTCAGGACAAGCATTCGTGGATCACACAAACACTTGTCCTACGGGGATCGAACTAACACGTCGCGCAGTTGGTTTGGCGTGGTGACCTCAGCCACTCTGCTACCCTTGCAGCTAAACTAATCTATACTAATATATAAAGCTGAAGAGTTTGTTTGTTTGTTTGAACGCGTTAATCTCAGGAACTACTGATCCAAATTGAAAAATTCTTTTGGTTTGAATAGACCATTCATCGAGGAAGGTTTTAGGCTATAAACCATCACGCTGCGACTTATAGGAGCGAAGATACAATGGAAAATGTGAAAAAAACAGGGCAGGTATAAATAATAACTTATATCTTCTACCCACGGGGACGAAGTCGCGGGCACCAGCTAGTATATTCTACTCACTTAGGTGGTTTCTCAACCGTCCTATATTGTTTAAAAGCCAGTAGTAGCCGTTGGATGCCGTCTAGCGAGTTGGGAAGGTCGCGACCGTTCAGCTCCTGTATCTTCAACAGAATCCACTCCAGAAGCGCGCTGAACAACTTGCTGTACTCGCCTTTGCGGTCATCGCAATCCATCATTTGACCGATGATCTGTGTTAGAAGATTTTGAGTCAAAATTTGAATGATATTCATTTTAAGTGTACTTTTATTTGAACTAATTAGTATGTTAGTTTTAGTTTGATAAGAGATATCTAATAATATGGTTTCGTTGTTTGGTAAATAAAACTAATGAGATTTAGTAATTTTCTTATTGGAAAGAGGAACGGTATCTCCAAAATGGCTCGACCGATTCGTATGTTGTATACATAATTGGTAGGTCTGAGAACAGGACATCTATTTTTCATGGACCTATTTTTTGTCTCTAGAACTAAAAAAACAACATTTGCTGGGACAGCTACATATATTTTACTATAAACAATCAATGTTCCCACGTTTTTATACACTCACTTTTCTTTTTATTTTTGTAACTCAATCTTGGGGCACTTCCCGATAAGCTAGCAGGCTGTCATTTTTAGGGTAGCTTCAAACCCGATGATTGCAATTTACAACTATAAAAACGGTTGGATCGATTTTGATAAAATTTTAATGGAGTGACATTTAAAAAAGTGGGTTTTTAGATTCTTTTAATTTACTAATCATTAACATATTTTCTGTACTTTACTGTGTAACAGTACTCACGTTAGCGATCCTCCTGCCGCTCTTCTGTTCGTTCTTCATCCTCGCGAAGGTGTGGTAGTAGGACGCCACGTACGTCATCACCGACTTCTCATCTGGTCGGCTGGTATCAACATCTGCATGGAAACAAGGTTTTATATGAATTAATATTGAATCTGATTGGTGATTAATGGAGGTCGTGGATTCAATTCCCACCCAGGACAAATGTTTGTGTGATGAACATGATCATTTGTTCTGTATCCGGGCTAATGGGTCTAGTGGCTCGATTTTCGACCAGGATAAGTTAGTGTGATGAGCACGATCATTTGTTCTGTGTCTGGGTGTAATTTGTCTATATTATGTGTCATCATCATTCCCCTGCCCTTATCCCAATTATTTTATTTGGGGTCGGTGCAACATGTCATCTTCTTCCATACCTTCCTATCGGCCGTCATCTCATTATGTGTGTATTTATAAACATATAAGTATGTTTATCACTTGTCTAGTACTCATAATATAAGCTTTGCTTAGTTTGAGACTAGATGGCGTTGTGCGAAAATTGTGGAATAGTTGTGTGAATTGCACTTGCTAGAAATTTGTACTGGTAAGAAACGTAACACGAGATTTTAAGTCACTGTACCCATCATATTTTGTTTATGAGTTAAAAGAAAAAATGCGTATGCGTAAAGATATAGAAAAGGTCCTTACCCTCAGCGTCCAGCAGGCGCGGGATGCCGAGGTGCTTGTGGGCAACGTCGAAGGCGTGGTTGAGGGTTTCCACGTGGTCTGCAGCGGGCAGCTCCGACCAACGGAACAGGTCCGGTCTGGAGACAAAATATTACATCATTATGTATTTTGAAATAGGTAAAAGTCGCTTGCCGCCTATGCTAAGAGGGATGTTATAAGTTTGACGTGTCTATCTGTCTTTCTGTTGCTCCCGAACAGATTGAGCGATTATTTTTTTATAATGTGATAAATAAATGAATAATTTATTGGTAACAATATCTAATGTTTACAACTTAAAACTATATAACACTTACTATGAATACAATAATTTACATTATTTACAGGAGGCTGGCAGCATTGCTATGCTGAGTGCCAATGCTAATTTTTTGAGCAAAATACACTGATCATGGGTAGAGTCGACCAAACGCTTTGCTGAACGTTCCAACCACAAAAGGCCCAAAAATAAGTGAATTATGACAGAAGTGCAAGTTTGTCAAAAATAGCTTCACCCGTTCAAGTTTTTAAAATAATTTTTTATCTGTTTTTTTAATCTTATCTTCTCAAATATAAATTAGGCCTCCCCAATTGCCATCGAAATCTATCTTCGGCTGCTCGCATCCAGCTTCTGACATGTAATTGGTGAGGCCTTTGTAATATGGACTGATGATTACAATGATGATGTGGAAATATAAGTTACCTGTGAGCATGTATGAGCGCATTGAACCCGAGTCCAGATCGCCAGGAGTCGGTGAAGTTGTGGATGTGGACCCCGTGGTAGCCGCTGGTCTTGCGCTGACACCACAGCAGGAGAGCATCCTTAGCCGACTTCTTTTCTGATGATTCATTCTCTTCATCCTGGGAGCAAAATAAATAAAATTAATTTAATTAATAATAAATAATTTTGAATGGTGTTTTGTTTAATTCACTTTTATATATGTAGATAGTGTTTTTAGATCCCACTGCGGGGCTAAAGTCCCCAGAGCTCTCTATATTTCGCAATTTCTGGCCATCACTTTAGTAGCGGAGGACCTCGGCAACGAGAATACGTCAAAAACAATGCTTCTAGTTATCATAGAATTACATAATGGTATAGAATAGAAAAAAACATTTAATTATGTCTTCTTTACTCAATTCCGGTGCAGTCTTTCTCTCATCCCCTCCCCCCCCCCAAAATGCTTGTTTCAAACTCCGAAACATTATGAAAAAACTATTTTGGACTTCAAAAAAGACCGCGACCCCTGAGTTTGTTTCGACATTCCTTCTCATGGTAGTCAGACAGGAAATGTCGACTCCAGCGTTCTTAGTGATGATATATCATATTTGCAGTATAAATGATTTCATTTCATTTCCGATTTATAGCGGGCAGACCCGCGGGTGACAGCTTGTATACAATTATACTCACCACATCAATCTCAATCTCTTGAATCTGGAACCTCAGAATGATGGTCCATATGAGACCGAGGATGAGGCGAGGGTTGCCGTCCACGATGTCCTCAGCTCCTATAGACTCCAGACGGACCTGTAGGCAACAGAAACATTGTTAGATAAATATAAAATGCACATTTATACTGGTTTATTTTTGAAAACCAGCCAAATTTTAACAGTACGACCTTAAGGAGCTCGTGGCTAAGCTATAACCGCATAAGTGATGCGATCACAGGTTAAGCTATGTTTGACGCGGTTGGTCCGTAGATGGGTGACCATCTTTGTCATAACGAGTTCCTCCGTGTTTCGGAAGGCACGTTAAATTGTGGGTCCCGGCTGTTATTTCTACATCTTTGATAGTCGTTACAGGTAGTCAGAAGCTTGAAAAGTCTGACAACCAGTCTAACCAAAGAGTATCGTGTTGCCCAGGTAACTGGGTTGAGGAGGTCAGATAGGCAGTCACTCCTTGTAAAACACTGGTACTTAGCTGAAACCGGTTAGACTGGTAGCCGACCCCAACATAGTTGGGAAAAGGCTAGGCCGATGATGACCTTAAGAGAGAAATAAGTCCTACTATCCTACTAATATTATAAACGCGAAAGTTTGTATGTATGGATGTTTGTTCCTCTTTCACGCAAAAACCACTGAACGGATTTAGACGAAACTTGGTACACATATAGTTTATAACCAGGATTAAGATATAGGATAGTTTTTATCCCGATTTGATGTTGCCCTGGGATCATTTTCGCCACAGCTTGGAAGGTCAATATTATTAATACTGTCAAATAACTCAAACTAGGTGTTACATGACTTGCTCCCAATGTCAGTATATTATCTTATCTGATAATAAGTCGACACTGTTTGCTACAATTTTATAAATGTTATAGATGTAAAAGATAAATTATTTGAAAACTTCCGTATTAATCATTTAGTTTTGAAAAGTAAATGCATTTAATACGCAAACATATTTAAATCTATGTGCTAATATATAAAGTTGAAGAGTTTGTTTGTTTGAACGCGCTAATCTCAGGAACTACTGGTCCAAATTGAAAAATTCTTTTTGTGTTGAATAGACCATTTATCGAGGAAGGCTTTAGGCTATAAACCATCACGCTGCGACTAATAGGAGCAAAGATACAATGGAAAATGTGAAAAAAACAGGGCAGGTATAAATCATAACTTATATCTTCTACCCACGGGGACGAAGTCGCGGGCAACAGCTAGTTTGTGATAGAAATAAAATACGTTTTCAATATTTGTGTCCTGTTGATCTAGTGGTTAGTGGCCCTGAATGTAATACGAGGTCGTGGGCTTGATTCCCACCCAGGACAAATGTTTGTGCAATGAGCACGATAATTTGTTCTGTGTCTGAGTGTAATTCATCTATATTATGTATGTATTTAGAAATATATAAGTATGTTTATCAGTTCTCTAGTACTCGTAATACAAGCTTTGCTTAGTTTGAGGCTAGATGGCGTTGTGTGAAAGTTCTGAAGAACTAGACAGATTTATATTATTGGATTTAGTCAATTAATATCCTTTTGATAATGTACTTATCAAGTTGAAGCATAAAGACAGCTGACAATTTGCATGATACCATAGACTCACATAGAATTGTAAACACGCTCGGGTTTGCAAGAAGCCCTGCAGTATTTTAAATGGCTTCCCCACTCTAAGTATGTGGGTTCATTCGATTTCTTTGCAATCAAATTATAATGTACTAGCTGTTGCCCACGGCTTCGTCCGCGTTTAGATCGGTTGTATCGCGTTTCCAAGAGAACTCTTCAAAAGTCCGGGATAAGAACTATCCTATGTTTTTTTTAAGGTCACCTCTGTCTCTGAACCAAATTTCATTACAATCAATTCAGTGGTTTAGACGTGAAAGCGTAACAGACAGGTAGACAGACAGAGTTACTTTCGCATTTATAATATTAGTAGGGATTATTAGGGACTAGCTGTTGCCCGCGACTCCGTCCGCGTGGACTTTAGTTTAAAACGCGGTGATTACCGTTTCCGTGGGAATGCCGGGATAAATTGTACAGTACATTAGTATAATTAAAAACCGTTAAGCTTTGAATTTGAAGGGCGACCATTTTTTAACACGTTTTTATTAAGCATCTTTGGTAACGATTTAAGAAAACCTTGAAATCCTAATTTGATTCACTTCTCTGTCTTTGACTAGCATGTAATTTTGCACACTCTCTGAGTTCTGATGACAATACTTGACTAGCTAAGAGACGTCATTACAAATCCAATATGTCGGCCTCCCCAAGATGGCGGACTGGCTGTTTGAAATCCATCCCCCATTATCTAAACTAATATTATAAAGCTGAAGAGTTTGTTTGTTTGACCGCGCTAATCTCAAGAACTACTGGTTCGAATTGAAAAAATATTTTTGTGAAAATTATTCATCTTTGAGGGCTTCCGATCTTTTAACTACGTGGACGAAGTCGCGGGAAACAGCTAGTATGGATATAAACGTACCTTTTTGTTTTTTAAACTATTAATTATTGTAATTCTTTAGCCTTTTTTTGTTAAAGCGGGGGAATCCTCATGGACACCCACTCCCTCGGGGGAAGAAACGGGTAGTGTCAGACTCTTACTGACTAAACCTGAACCGCCGTGCTACGTCATCCGCGTTTTTGTGTCGGTGTACGGCAATGCGATGCACGTAATTTTTTAACCTATTTGTACGGAACCATCAGCATCACAAATCTGACTAGCACTTGGCAGCTTTTTAATACTTTTACTAGCCTGCTTGGTGTATTAATTATAATCAGTCTAAATTCGATTAAAGATATTTGAGGTATTTTCATAATTACTGACAATAAATTAATCCTCTGTAATTCTATTTTTTTTATAAGATATCTCACTTATCAAAGTATTATCAAGGTCAAATGGAGTTATTTCTAAGAATTTGTGAATGAACGTTTAGATATCAAATTCTTGCCTAAAATTTGACTAGACCAACAGGTCTAGTGGTTAGTGACCCTGACTGCTATACAGGAGGTCGTGGGTTCGATTCCCACCCAGGACAAATATTTGTGCGATGAGCACGATCATTTGTTCTGTGTCTGGGTGTAATTTATCTATAATATGTATGTATTTAGAACTATATAAGTATGTTTATCAGTTGTCTAGTACTCATAACACAAGCTCTGCTTAATTTGAGACTAGATGGCGTTGTGTGAATGCTGTCCAATATTATATATTCAGCTGAGCCCCGCATGTTACCTTGCGACTGTCTATCTGACAACACAACACATGTTACTGTGTCACAGTATCACATAGTAAGACTGCGTCACAACTCTGGTCACAACTCACAACTCTGGTCTGTCCATCCATCTATCACCAAGTAAACTCACCTTTGTATGTAAGAAGCTCAAACTCTTGTTGACGTTCTCAATCTTGTGGACCCGCATCCGCCCACTGTTGGGCCTGGGCAGGCGCTCTCCGCTGATGATCTCCAGCAGCTTCAGGAGCCTGCGTCCGTCGGCCAGGTCGACGAACAGATCGTCCACCTCCATTCTGGCCTGAAATGAGAAAATAGCTTAAATTTTTTGACTAAATTAATAGATTTAAAAAAAATCTAAATACCCACGTTTATTAATGTAAAATTTTATCAAATTAGGTCGATTTTTATAGATGTAAAGTGCATTGTTATCGGGTTTGAAACTACCCTCAAAATTTCAGCCTGCTAGCTTGTCGGGATGGGTCTCAAAATTGAGTTGCAAAATTCCAACCGGAACGACAAACAAACAAGCAAGTGAGTGTATAAAAACGTGGGAAAAGGAGGCCTATCCTACTATTATAAACGCGAAAGTTTGTATGTATGGATGTTTGTTCCTCTTTCACTGTCAAGTCAAAAATATTTATCTTCATTTCAGTGGGCACAGTTATATTATATTCACAGGAATATCTCGTAAATCAAGTGTTATTTATAAACAATTTTGATAATGATTGACGCCACTATTAATAAGTATACGAATCAATTAACCCCAATTATTGAATCTAATATAAACAATATTAATTTATCTAACATTCCTAGCCTTGACTGGTCATATTAGAATCATAGTATTATTTAATAGCTAATTCATAAAATAACACCAGCCTGTAACTGTCCCACTGCAGGCCTCTCATACAGAGAACGAGCATTGATCACCGCGCTTGTGAGCTGCCCCACGGTGGGACGCCATTACCGAAGCCGTGTTAAAGCCAACATTTTATAATTTTTTCTGTTATTAACTAATTACAATCTGTTAAAAATCATCTTAATCAATAATATTCGAATTAAGAAGTAATCATTTTAACCTTCATAAACGGAGTCGCGGTCAAAAGTAAGTGTTTAATAATGACAGTTATTATAGTAATGATTACACGGCATCTTCAAAGAGTTTTGATAACTACAGAAGTATTGATAAGAAATACAGGGTTCAGATGACGTCATCTGGTTACTCAATTAAATAATAAGATTATGCTTAGGACATTATTTTAGGGAATAGTGACATTCTTGAAAGATATTCTCATCATCAGCCTAGCTTTTTCAAGACTTTTGGGGTCAGCTTCCAGTCTAACCGGATGCAGCTAAGTACCAGTGTTTTACAAGGACTATCTGACCTCCTGAACCCAGTTACAACAGGCAGCACCCTCGTTCAAATTTCATGAAGCGGATTCATAATTACTTAATTAATAACGGTTTCCTCATTTATTGGGATCGCCCGTCGGCCCGGCGTCAGCTCATGATTTAGGACTCCGGTTGGGTCCGAAACTAGTCGGGCGATCCCGATAAATACGCGTGAGTAATAAATTCGTAGGGCAATAATAATAACTTGTTTAAAAAAATCGACACCCGCAGTGAGTAATTTAATCCACATACCGCGGGCGGTTTCACAAACATTCAAGTCACATGCACAAAGACACCCAGACTCAGGACAAGCATTCGTGGATCACACAAACGGGATTCAACCCGCGACGACTAGCTCAGTGTGTTTGGCGTGGTGACCTCAACCACTCGGCTATCTGTGCAGTCAAGTACATGTGCTAATAATGATATCACTATACCCATATTGGTCACCACATTACTAATGGTGACACATACTTTTAAATATATCGCAAGTGTGAAATGAGAACGTACTGTATTTGTTGTCAATTGTTATCACGTTCATTTTGCATAGAATACGAATGGCCTGTTGGTCTAGTGGTTTGTGACCCTGACTGCTATACAGAGGTCGTGGGTTCGATCCCCACTCAGGATCGTGTGATGAGTATGATCATTTGTTCTGTGTCTGGGTGTAATTTATTGATGTTTTGAATGTATTTAGAAATATATAAGTATGTTTAACACTTGTCTAGTACTAATAATACAAGCTTTGCTTAGTTTGAGACTAGATGGCGTAGTGTGAAAGATGTGAGATATTATATCGTAGATGAAAAGGTTTAAATTTACGGAAAGTCATTTCTTTTCGACAAGTGACGTGACCTTGTCTTGTCAAATCAGTTAAGTGAGTCAAACAGATTTCCAAAATATTTGATACGTATTTTTTCTATTCTATCATTAACAAATAATGAAATAGATACAGTGATTTAGAATCTCGTGTGACGTCACTTACCAGTACGCTTTTTACTAGCAAGTGATGTCACTAGCCCCCACTACCAGACTTAAGTGGTTTTATCTTCCTTACTCTTTAATGATATGCTCAATACTCAATACTCAATACTCAATACTCAATACTCAATACTCAATACTCAATACTCAATACTCAATACTCAATACTCAATACTCAATACTCAATACTCAATACTCAATACTCAATACTCAATACTCAATACTCAATACTCAATACTCAATACTCAATACTCAATACGTTTATTGCATTCCACAATGTGAACTTAGGTGGTCGGTACACAAGATACATTAGTTTTGGAGCATTGTGGGCCCCGTCGGGCATAACAAAAATAAGAATTTGGAGGAGGGCTATTAATAACATTTTCAGTTTTACAAATTAATAATAATATAGGTAAAGTATTTCTACAATTCTTATCTACATTTGGTTTTGGTATTCATATCTACATTTCTATGAATTTAAATTATATGAATAAAACAATATATGATACAAGAATATATGATAAAATGAACAATACGTAAATCAATATTTTTGGGAAATCTGTCTGACTGCAGATTTATACTATAAAAGGCCGATTTTTCAATCATCAGTTAACATCAGAGGAATAAATATGGCCGTTTGACATATTTCCTATACAAAAGCTGTCAAAACGTCAAACATATTCGTCGAATAAAAGTTATCTGGCGATTGAAAAATCGGCCCTTAGTAAAATACCCTTTTTTTTTGTGTGTAAAGCGGGGGAATCGTCATGGACACAGACTCCCTCGGGGGAGGAAATTGGTAGTGTCAGACTCTTACTGACTAAACCTGAACCGCCGTGCTATGTCATCCGCGTTTTTGTGTCGGTGTATGGCAATGCGTTGCAATCCTTCATACGCAAGTAAAATAACCTATTCTGGGATCGTTTAAAAATTAAATATGGCCTCACCTTTTGTAAAAACGAGTTGATCCATTTCGTGAATGTTTTCTTCTGTATATGCAATCTTTCCTCCTGCAGGGCCTTGATGCGGCCCTGCTCAAACTTGAGGGCATCTTCCCGCTGGGTCATATTTGATCGTTGCTGCACGGCCGTCGCGTAGCCGCCCGGTTCATACTGCGGCCCTGCTGGCAAATAGGCCTTATTAGAACTAGTATTAAAATAAACTTATTTAATGCTTTATTAACTAATTTAGAAATAATATCTAGTATTTACATTTATTAAATTTGAATACACAAAATATTAATACAATTTAAACACATTATTTACAAAGCGTCGAAAAAGACATCTTCGTCCCTGGGAAAGTCGGGAAACTCGGTATATAGTAAAATAATACAACGGCGGGGCTGCGTCAGCTCATGATTAAGGACTCCGGTTGGGTCCAAAACTAGTCGGGCGATCCCGATACACACGCGTGAGTAAACTGTTACATCATTTCATAATGATGATCCTTTTCAGGCCCACTTGTAAAAAATCAATGACCCCTTGTTTTTGCAGGTCAATAAGATTCTAACTTACCATATTTTCTAGACGGTTGATAGTCCTGGTAGGAGTAAACGCTTACGTTACTCAGTTGCCGCTGCATTTTTGTGACGCGGCAACACTTAGCACAAAGTTCTCATTAGGTTGGCAACACTGTTCGCCACAGATTATATATCACACTTGTTTATTTTCGCGCCTAAAAATATATTGCGTTATAAATACTTTCGGCCTTTTTTCATTATTTTTATTAATTAATTGTTTTTGAATTAATTGTAATGTTATAAATACGCTATTATGTCTTATTAAGTTAGCTTTTGATGTGAATAACCACAATGTCGTTTAAGTTACGTGCGACATTTAAAATGGCGGTTACAACCTAAACCGCAAACTATAAATTGTCTTTAAATACTTTTATAATTAATAATACGGTCGTTTATCGTGATATTGATACTTAAAACTATGAAAACTATTTAAAATTCCATGCGTTTAGTTTATTCAAAATAGTGAAAAAAAGCATTTGAAAGCATTTTTTTCATTTACTCGCTTATGTTAAAAATTCTCCATTTTTAGAACTTTATCAAATCTCGTCTCATCCGATTTGCAAACAAAAATGGAAAGCAAAATTTAAGTCGAAAAAGAACTTCACTAGAATCTTCAGAATCAACATATTTTCTTTACTATTATTTCAATTTTAAGACCCGTCAAAAGTTTCTTCTTAAAACGTTCACCGTACAAAACGGTTTCATTTGAAACGGTGGCCACGATTCACCTATTAAAACACAGATGTCGCTACGATCGTACAATTACCGAGTTAATTGGTTTAAGCATATTCTTCCTGTAAAGCTGTATGACATTACCAAGGTTGTCAACTGACCATCTAAAACATCTTCAGAAAAATCTATACTAATACTAGCTGACCCAGCAAACGTTGTTTTGCCTAATAAAATATTTCTAGTTGTATGTATTTTTTAACGCCACACAAAAAAAAATCATACAAAAAATAAAATATTATTTTTTTGTGTGAGCAACCACTTAGGGGTATGAAAAATAGAAGTTAGTCGATTGTCAGACCTACTGAATACGCATATAAAATTTGGTAAAAATCGGTTAAGTCGTTTCGGAGTACGGTAACTAACATCGTGACACGGGAATTTTATATATTAGAGATTATAATTACTAATATTATATGATTTCTATTGAATATAAGGCTATAACTGCTTCCTCTCTCCTAAGATATTCCTGTGCCCGACAGGGTCCATAATGGTTCTGTATCATTATATTTTTAAAACCTTCAGGTACATTATGGAACGCAATAAATTATGGAGTACTAGATTTTCGCCCGTGTCGAGGTCGGTTATATCGCGTTTCCAAGAGAACTCTTCAAAAATCCGGGATAAAAACTATCCTATGTTCTTTCTCAAGGTCAACTCTAACTCTGTACCAAATTTCATTTAAATCAGTTCAGTGGTTTTGACGTGAAAGCGTAACAGACAGACAGACAGAGTTACTTTCGCATTTATAATATTAGTAGGGATTGAGTACTTAGTATTGAGACGTAAAGTTTGTTTGCTTGAGACATTTAAGGGTATAAGGACAGGAGCTGGATGCGAGCAGCCGAAGACAGATCTCGATAGCGTGCAATTCGAGAGGGCTATGTCCAGCAGTGGACGAATACGGGCTGATAATGATGGTGATGATGATGAGGGTATAATCTCAGGAACCGGGTGGGACTGATGGAAAGGGTTACCGCGGCCCCGGTACACGAAGGGCAAAGAAAGGAACATGGGTGGGTTTTAGTCGGTAAAAGTCTGACACTCTCTTCTGCTCCACCCAAAGCGGGAGTCATTTGATGACTTTAAAACAAAGGATCTACTGAACGGATTTTCATAATTATTTCATCAATTGAAAGATACGTTATTTGAGATAGACTAGGATACTTATTTTACGTTTAATACACGTTAATCCGTTACAGGTTTAGTACAAAATAGACGCAAACTACCTATAAAAAGGCGAGATCCAAATAATTTTATGACCGTAACTACTGCGTGATTTTTTTCTAAAACTGAGTAATTTTTGTCTTTACATAAAATGACCACTTTGACGAAGTTACGCGCCTTAGGTAGACACAGTATTGTATAATTATAAGTAAATATATGCAAGTTATATTGATGTTGTTTTTATTAAAGTTTTATGCAAAATATACATACTTGTAAGCCCTAGAAACTCATAACCATGAACTATTGTAACGGTGCATGTCGCGTGCCATTGCCCACCACACATCACGTGGGCGAGCGTCGTATTGACCACATAGATAACACACCAGAAAATAACATAGTGTTATAACACATTGGAAGAATGCAGAGAAGACGAAAAGTGTCATTTTAAACCAATTTTCATTCATTCATTGGCCATTGTAGATAGCAGAATTGGGGCCCAGTAGAGTATTTGTCTGACTCGCTCGCCCGCCGCGTCAGCTCATGATTAAGGACTCCGGTTGGGTCCGAAACTAGTCGGGCGATCCCTATACATACGCGTGAGTAAACTGTTGCATCATTTGATAATGAAAACATCTGTTTAGTCTGGGAGACAGATTTCCAAAAATATTCGATGGCTACTTTTTTTCTTTTATCTCGTAAAAAGAAATTAATGGGATACAGTGATTCAAAATCTCGTGTGACGTCACTTACCAGTACGCTTTTTACAAGCAAGTGATGTTACTAGCCCCCACTACCATACGTGATATTTTTAACATTTTATTTTTCCGCGCTAAGGAATTGAATCCTTGAGTCGCGGAGGTTTTAAAAACCAATCAAGAAATAGTTCATGTGAGTCAGAATTAACATATATTAAGTCGCGTAAGCGGTTCAATTAAAAAAGAGTGTTTTAAATAAACTAATATTGCACTCGTAACCCGTTATAACAAAGGTACATACATATGGTCGCTGACCAGCGATTCGGCTCGGTACACACGTATTATATAAACGCGTTTAATTTTATTTGTGCCTGGTTTATCGCGTTTTATTGACGTTTTCTAAAGACTCACTAACCTTTGTAATATTGTAATAGAATTCTGCACACTAGGGGTCCGATTCTGCTATTTACAATGGCCGATGAATTAATAAAAATTGGCTTAAAGCCTTAAAGGCGACTTTTCGTATTATCTTAAGCATTTTTCATCCCTACTAATGAATGTGAAAGTAACTCTGTCTGTCTGTTACGCTTTCACGTCTAAACCACTGAACTGATATTAATGAAATTTGGTACAGAGATAGAGTTGACCTTGAGAAAGAACATAGGATAGTTTTTATCCCGGACTTTTGAAGAATTCTCTTGGAAACGCGATATAACCGACATCGAAGCGGGCGAAGCCGCGGGCGAAAAGCTAGTACATAATAATGGAAATTTTTCTATGGGACGGTACACTCAAGATAAATACAATGAATTATTGTGCTGGCATAAAGCTTAAGAGAATAGGAATAATTTCAATTTTAATCCAATTGCCATTCATTCATCGGCCGTTGTTAATAGCGGAATCGGGGCCCAGTTGTTACTCGCGTTAACGCTGACGAATCACTTCAATGTATTGAACTGACAAGTCAAAGTCACGTCACTTGTCGAAGAGGAATGTCATTCAATACATTTGAAGACTGCTACATTGTTTAAATAATCTGTGTAAAAGGCATTTTAACTTTATTCATCTTACATTTTATGTCAAAAGACGTCTTGTTGTGACAGGAAAAGTTAAAGTCGTAACGCGGATTCTTAGCAAACATTTAAGTCACATGCAAAAAGACACCCAGACTCAGGACAAGCATTCGTGAATCCTTCCTACGCGGGGATCGAACTAACACGTGGCGCTCAGTGCATTTGGTTATTTTGTATAAGAATAATTTAATTTTTACTAAAGCAGACGGGTACCTAATAATTGTAAAATTAGTTGATAAATTGACTCAAATTGACATTTCATTGTAAATTTAGAAAGCATTTCTATTAAATGTTAACTTGTTAACGCTTTTGCGAAATGGTATATTTTTGTATCCACTAATATAATACAAGCGAAAGTTTGTGTGTCTATTTGTTACTTTTTAGCGTTTTTAGTGCTTAAACGAATGGACAATGATGAGTTTTCATTTCGAGATGGAAGTATTTTGCACCTAGAGTTAGACATTTTACAACTATAACGTTGTTAAAGTGTCTAACGGTCTAAGGTGCATGTTTCAAAATAAGTTCAGAGTAGTTCTAAGACCGATTCGTTAGCAACAAAAAATCAACCATTTCCTTTTCAAAATATAAGTATACAAGAAAAAACTAACCAAGTAACACCACAGGACACAGTTAGCTAAGTAAATATACATTAAATACACAATACAAACAATTTGATTATATTGTTATCGTGGGCCAATGACCCTAACAACTGCAAATAAATTATACGGAGCGGACGCACCGTTAAGATACAAACAGTTTTTACATGAACGCAGCGATAAACGTATGATGCAATGACAGTTCGAAAATAAATTTTGAACGCGAGTTTTCTGGGTTGCTAGATAAATTATTGGGGACTTGTGTTGCTAGATGAATGGATAAAAAGTTAAGGATAATTAAAGTGAAATGAAGATATTTAATACCAGCCTTTATATGACGAAGTTCTGGGCACAGGCCTCTTCCCATGTAGGGAAGGTTTGAATAATAATATAAGTAGCTTACTGCATTATTTTGGAGATTTGACATCCAAACAAGCGAAACGAAAAGAAAGACTAGTTTCAAAATGGCGCCTAAATATTATTATTTTTACCCCATTTGTCTAGATAAAAAGGTAAACAGTTAATAGAAAATCTAGATTTTGATGTCTTTTTATAAGAAACATCGTTAATAAATAAACGACTGATATATTTCAGTGGTATATTTCATTTGGTAATCTTTATTGTTGTTTTACGTTTGTTTTTAGTCACTTTTATTTTAAAACTAGTTTTCTATACACCAATATTGTTTACCTTTTTAAAGTAGCTAAACAAATGAATGATAGAAAAAAAGAGTCAGTATTTGTAATTTTATAATGTAAAACGTTAAATAAACATCATTTGGCGCCATTACTTCGCGAGCCATAGACAATCGCATTACTTTCTCTCTGTATCACTCGCATATGCGGACAGCGTACACTTTTACAATTCTAATCGATTTAATCTCGACTTTCCAACACTAACCGTTGAATATTTAGCTAGTGTTGTTCGATCGTCGTTAGTGTTGTCTATCTAAATCAGTCCTTGACTAATCGATTTGGTGTAATAATATGCTTTACGTTTATAATTTTATTCTGAAGTATCTATCATATTATGTTACTGTATGGATGGAAGTTTGTTGTCCTTTCACGCAAACACCACTAAATACATTTAGATAAAATTCGGTACACAGATAGTTTACAACTTTGATTGACACATATGCCTTAACAGCCTAATAAAACCCTGTCATTAGGTTTTAATTCCTATTGTATGAAATCAAAATCAAATGTCATTTATTCAAATTAGGTTAAGTAGCACTTTTTGAAGGTCAGATTACATTGGACAGGACCCAGTTTCGCCCACCCTTCACCGCTTCCTAAGTGCTCTTGCTGAGAGGAGAAACAGAGCAACAATCTGTCCAGCAGCACGCTGTCATTCCGATGGGGTTCCCGTGGGATCATACAAAAGTAACGAGCCCGCCCGCGGGCTTCAACTAATCTGTCATACCCCTAGCTTCTCCCAAGGTTGTTGAAGGTTTCCATTCTCACAGGATTCAGGATATCTCCAAGATTTTAGGCCAATATGACTAGATGTCACACTATCAACTTCTGACTACGTATAACGACTGTCAAAGATGTATGAATAACAGCCAGGACCCACAATTTAACGTGCTTCCGAAAGAGAGACTCATTAACTAAGATGGCCTCAAAGAGCTCCTTAAATTATTTTTCAAAGTAACATTGGAAAAGTGTGCTATGTTGACAGTAAAGATACTTTACAATACATATATTATGTGTACAAGGCGCGGCCACCTATATTTGTTATCAGTATTTACTTACTAAAGATATGATAAGTGTCTACGTTATTATTTCCATTGAATTTGTAGTTATTCTGTAAATGTGTCACACTTACGTCTAATGGAAAAGCCCTGGCATAGTTTTTCGAATGAACAGTTATCACCACGATTGTGAGCTGCCCCACGGTGGGGCGCCATTACCGAAGCTGTTAATAACACCAGCCTGTAACTGTCCCACTGCAGGCCTCTCATACAGAGAACGAGCATTGATCACCACGCTTGTGAGCTGCCCCACGGTGGGGCGCCATTACCAAAGCTGTTAATAACACCAGCCTGTAACTGTCCCACTGCAGGCGTCTCATACAGAGAACGAGCATTGATCACCACAGACATTGACAAATGAAGAAAACTCGATTTGTTCATGATTAATGCGTCTAAAAATAGTTTAGAAAGCAAATTAGACACCACATTTGTAGCTAGAAATCTAAAACGCAAACGTTTGCGAACGATTTTAATTAGTAACTAATTTTGTACTCAATGTGTGTAGTTACATGTTTTACGAATTGCCAGCCAATGACGCTGGGAAGTGCGTGTGGTCTTACCGGCTACTATAATTGAAAACTGGACATTATTTATTACTTGAAGACGCGATAACTTCGTCTAACAACGTCTAACCGACTATGCGCGACGTGTCGCGAGTTCGATACCGTAGGACAAGCATTTGTGTGATCCACGAATGCTTGTCCTGAGTCTGGGTGTCTTTGTGCATGACTTGAATGTTTGTGAAACACCAGCGATACAAGGATTAAACTCTTTAGCAGAATATTATGCGCTACAAGGCCAGTAGACAAGTTTCATATCTCCGAGCGCTAACGCTGACGAATCACTCAAATGTATTGAACTGACAAGTCAAAGTCACGTCACTTGTCCAAAAGGAATGTCATTCTATGCATTTAAAGTTTTCTCAACGATGCAAAACTATCGTATTACAAAATACGGCTAATTTCAAAAGATTTTACTACCCTGTAAAAGGATTAAAACCTATTTAAATATATTCTCAAAGTTACACTTAAATAGATTAAGCTCGTGAATCACAACTCAAAAATGACAACCATGCATAACGGAAGATCGTTTCCTTTTTGTTTCAAATCTCTTGCAGCCATTAACAATTCTATTCTTAACTTCAAACCAACGCCATACGGGGCGCAGATGTTTCGCAAAAAACGAGACGCCATATTTAGAACAAAAATAAACTGTCAAAATTGGACGCCATGTTTTTTTGGTCGTCTTTTTTAAATTATGATTGGTGTTCGCACACGTATTCATTTTTAATTCTATAGTGGTAATTTTGTTAGTTGTAGGGGGTTTTCTCAGGATCTAAAGAACCGGTTTTCAAAATTATTTTACCGATAGATACGTTATTTGTGAATGTCATAGGCTATATATTAACCAGAAGAATACAACCTAACAAAGTTGGCACGGTCTACAAGACATCAGTACCTACGTTTGACATTTATTCAAATCGATCGCCTTCGCCGGTTAGTCAAGTCGAGATCATTTGCAATTCTTATTATGATGCGTTCATTGTAAGATAATTATGTTTTTTATTCGTCTCAGATTCTTTTAATGTTGTTGCTTTTAATTTTGTGGAAAAGAAACGTTATTTATTGTTTTCCTGTTCATTTTTAGATCTTAGTTTCTTTTATATTATAACCTTCAACATTTGTAGATATATTTTTTACTGTCCATTGTTCAAGATCAGACGTAATGGAAAGAGTGAACACCACAAAGACTTAGTGGCGTCATTAAGAAAAACTATTTAATCAATGCAAAACAAACGCAAAATGGACACATAGTTCTATTGCTTCAAAATATTTCGATATGTATGAAAATAAAAGTTATTAAACATAGATACTGACAAAATGAAATAAAATACGATTTTTATTTCAATAATTTTGGCGCCATTTTCCCATCCCTTTGACAGATCGTCTCTGACATTAATTAACCTTTTTTTTAACATTTTTTTTTCTTTTAACAAAGACACCCGGATTCGGAAGCTTATTATGAATTATTTATTTCTCTTAACGAGATGACTATTCTTGATTAGTCAGACGTTACAAAGAAACAATGATTCTATATAGTATTTATTTTTTCTAGTCATATGCTTGCGTCATTGGACAGCGTTTGTAATGGTTGCTACGTGTGGTGACCATTGTTGACTATATTAATACAGTTTGCAAGAATTTGAAGGATAATCTTTTCTACAAGCGGAAAAGGCAAAATTATGGTTTTGGCTTGTGAGAGGCATAAATAGATTTGTTTATAATATTAAATTAGGTAAATAATAAGAAAAACATGTTTTGATTGCAATACGACTCTTAATTTTTTTTTTCCTAAGTTTGTCGTTTGTCACATTCAGCCTCGTCTATTTAAAATTTTGTTCATACAAGGGAAATAATAAGGAGAATACATATATGCTTATGTACAACAAAAACTAAGAAGAAATGCATTTTCTCTTTCAGAAGTCATCCTAAAATAAAATTATTAAATAATATCACCAAATTGGGTAAAGTTAAAACATTCCCAAGAATGGCGTCCGAAGCGATTACGATTCAAGGTCATACCGTGTTCGAAATTCAAATTCTGAATCATATCTCAATACAGGTTTATAACAGAAGACCAATTACGAAACACTTTTGCTTTTTGACAATTGTTTTTTTATTTGAACAGATGATGTTAAACAGAAAAGTATAAATGTGTATTTAGTCTGTGTTTAAAAAGAGCGTGATTTTGATAAATAATTAATTACATTGCGTAGGCATTAGTTTTATTAAAGGCTATGTTATTTATTCGTTAAGAAAAGAATATGAATTATTATTTTTTCTTAAGAGGTAGTTTTATGAAGAAAATTGCAAACAATTATTGGTTGTATGTTGCCCGTTATTTTTTATTACAAACGTTAGCCTTGACCTTCTGATTCGCAATTACTAAGGTACGGTAAATAGCCGACGATTTAAAATGGCGGACTCATAGACGAAACGAGTTTTTTTTTCACAGCTTTTTTACTATTTGCATGGCGGGTATAAAGTGTAGACAAAATATTATTACCACGTGTGTTTATTCTTATTCTATTCGCGAATTAGATGACTATTTTTGGTAGTTGTGTCATTAAAACGGTCGTTATACTGGCCTCTAACTGTCTCATACAGAGAACGATCATTGATCATCACGCTTGTGAGCTGCCCCACGGTAGGGTGCCATTACCGAAGTTTAATAACACCAGATTTGTAATGGCAACGGAGCTATGCTTATAAATATTCCAGAAAAATGTTTTTTATACTTCTTATTAACTATTATTTATTGGTGTTGTCTATAGCGGCACAGTAAAACAGATTTTCCCACGAAACAATTGATATTAATAGTTGGCTGTATCTAAACTGGCTGAATCATTGTTTCCATTGCTCTCAATACAATGTAACGATTAATTGAATAACCTAATCTTGTTTATAGTGTATCAATTTACGCGTTCGTTATAATTATAATTTTTATTTATTGGTGTAAATTGTTTGTTCAAATACGTTTATAATACTTTGTAATTCTTATGAGTAACGAAGCTGCAAATATGCTTTTAAGGGCCAATTTTTCAATCGCCAGATAACTTTTATTCGACGAATACGTTTGACGTTTTGACAGCTTTTGTATAGAAAATATGTCAAACGGTCATATTTATTCCTCAGATAGAAGTTATCTGACGATTGAAAAATCGGGCCTAAAACGTTTTACACCCAAATAACTTTAGATTTTATAATTTTGAAGATCATAAAAGAAAAAGTTTATGATTTTGTGATGTAGAGGGTAATCTCAAGACCTACTGTAACGATTTCGGAAATTCTTTTACCAATGTAATGACACGTTATTTGCAAGTGTCATAGGTAATAATAACTTAAACAAAAGCGATCAAAAATTGTTTAGTATTCCACCATTTTAATATTACAAACAAACTCTTCAATTAAATTGATCTGTGAGTACTTAAAGTAAATGAAATTATGTTTAATACTTAACTACATATTACAAACAATACGCTGTCTCTCGACAATAGATAAATACATTTAATATTGCCTCATGTATAAGATAGCATTGTTTTTGCACAACACTTATATGAAGAGTTGCAATAAAGATAATTATAAGTGCTTAGACATAAACCACGAGTTTTGTAACAAATAGTTATAAACTATTGCTTGCAATCGTGAAAGTTAAATAAACATATTTTGTTTTCGAAGCTTAAAGAAATAAACGTCAATGTGGCTGATGTTTGGCGCCAAAACATATTATGTCAAAAATGTCAACTATTTTTTTTTCATACGTCTTTACCGAATACTTGTAAGGTTGCACTAAACTCAGAATTTACATATTGAATCCTACTTTGGTAAAAACCAGATAAAAATATATTTAATTGTCTCAAAGTTAAAAAAAAAATGGATTTTAAATTCCACAACCTTACAAATTGCTTTGCATGACTAATTGTAATTAGAGTAGAACGTTACGTCTAAAGGTTGGCAACATTGTAGCTAACCAATTCTACCAATATGACGCATTGTTTTGGCGCCCAAATTAAATTGATTGTGAGGTGTAACGGATACGTTTCGCGGTCAAATATCAATTACTAAGTTAGAACCGCTATTTTTATATTAAAGCCGTTATTTTTATTATTTTTAAGAAACATTTATTTCCTAGTTTTTGAATTTCATGTATTATTTTTGTCTGCATGATTGGATGTTTAAGAATTCCTTTGCTATAACGGTTTTGGTTATTATGACCTCTATTATAGATGCCTTAAAACCTCTATGAAACTACTTTTACTAGGTATTTGATAACCACCAAAATGGCATTGATTAGTCGAAAAGCAGTGGCGAGCGGCTTTAATACAAATATTTCAAAATAATCGCGTAAGTCTAGTTTTCTTGATTTTAACAAATCCCTTAGGGAATGCTTCGATTCGTTACAAATGATAGCTGTCATTTTGTAGGAAACACACAATCACAGTACTATAATAAAGGTCAAGGCTGTAAGAAAATTCCTTTGCCTAAAAGACTTTCTCAGTCTAATGTCATATTATTGCAATTAAAATGGCGGATCTTAGTTATATTTTTTGAGTACGTTTAGGACAGAGAATGACCTATTTATGTGAATTGGAGTACCATGACCCCTTCTTAGATACAATTTAATTGATGACTCGTTAATTTTCGCCGCTAATTTGGAGTCGTAAGCGTAAAACAGTACATGGAGTATTTTTATTTATGAGAGGTTGTGATATATTTATATCATGAACAATATTGCCCGTTCTTCTCCGTAGGAATGACAGTTAGAAACTGATTGAAATCATGATTAAAGTATCTAGACCTAAAAAAAACTTATTTTTTGAAAAATAAATGGCTACCTTACAACTGTATTAAATCCTTGTATCGCGGGATGTTGCATAAACATTCTAATTAGATGCACAAAGACACCCAGACTCAGGACAAGCATTCGTGGAAGACACAAACACTTATCCTACGTTATGACCTCAACCACTCGGCTATCCGTGCAATCGGATCATACAAGCTTTATTAATTCGCCCTGTATTTGCACTTACAAAGTATCTAGATCCTGGTTTTACGCAAAAATGACTTACCTACGTGATTAAGACAAATAAAACCTATTTTCAGTTGGCAGATAATTGTATGACGTCATCCAAAGAGGTATATCTTATCAGCGCCAAGGTACGGCGTATCAGAAAGATAAAATGCCACTTATTTTAGTTTTACATGTGTTACAAAGTTATGCAACCCGTCTGTTCAATGAAAACTAGAATAAATTACATTTCTGTACATATCATGTTTTTTTAACCGACTTCAAAAATAGGAGTTTCTCAATACGTCTGTATTTAATTTTTATTACCTACCACAAAACTATGGACACGGATAACGAATATAATTTGATTGTCCTTTTTTTATTTAACTTGAAATAGCTGTCATTTGGTCTCATAAAAAATAAATCAAGTTTAATCTTTAAATAAAAAGACGGTTGTATGTTTTTGTTGTTAAATATTATTATTCAATACATTGATATATCGCATTTAAAGAACTTCAAATGTATAGGAATGACATTTCTTTTTGACAAATGACATGACGTCTTATAATTTGTCTGGACAAATTTTTTAAGCAAAGATGTTTTCACATTCTGCTTTAGTGCATACGATTTCAGATCCTAATATTTGAAACCCTTGTTGCCTTACGAAGTTTTCTTTTCCCGTTTATCGGTAAGTTTGAAATATTTAGGACTTATTATATTATAGCTTTTGTTAGAAGCCTAGATTTTTTCCAAGGTATGTTTAATTCGGCTTAAAATCTTAATGTTACCTCGCGACTGTCTATCTGACAACACAACACATGTTACTGTAACACAGTATCACATAGTAAGACTGCGTCACAACTGTAATGACATAACGACTGTCAAATTTTCTGATAATAATGTAACTCTTTTTAATGTATTACATTCTTTTAACCAAATAGACGTTTTTTAAATAACAATAAATACACATCCCTTTTATGGTATTTTAGCTCAAATGGGCGGAAACGGATAAGATAAGATTGAATACATTCCGAATACACGATGCAGAGTGACCATAGAGTCATTGTTTGACTTTTTTTTGTTACTTTAAAAGCTTTAACTGAATTTGTTTAAGTCAAATATGCATTGTGAAATAAATATTTAAATTACTGTCACAGACAGTCACAGTCGCAACAGAAATATATAATCTGAGAAATTTTCAACTGCCTAACTATCATGGTTCTTGAGATACAACCTCATGAATGACGGACGGACAGCGGAGTGCGTTATTAGGTTCACGTTTCACCCTTCAAGTACCAAACCCTGAAATCTCTTATATCTTTTGGAATAGAGGTCAAAGAAGTGAAAGTCAAAAGATATCATTCAGTTAGAATAATATCTACATTTAAATTACTAGCAATAATTATAGAGAATATCGATAAAATGTATTCATATAGAAAATGACTCACTATTCTGTACCTATTTATTTTGTACGTAAAATAAATATTTCTCAATCAGTAAGAACCTTCGACCACTGCGTAATCAATATTTCTGCGAATCGAGAAATGTTTACGTTACTTATAACTTCAAAATGCAAGTTAACATTTTAGCGCCATTTATCATTTTTAGACTGTAGTTTTATGAAGTTTTGTTTGTAAATGTAAGTTTTGTTGAGTTAGTAATAAAATAATAAGTTGACATTATCTGCAAGTTGTATAAACAAACAATAAACTTAAAACGTTCACAAAAATCCGCATTTTTTATTCAATTTGACATTTCAGTGAATGACATTGATCCTTTGTCCTAAACAATCATTTAAATGTTTTTCAAGCAAAGGAAACATACACACAGCCGTGCATACAGCCACAGAATGTATCCAACGAATTGTGCTAAGCGATGACATCACTATGTTATTAAAAAACCTTTTTTGGAATTTTAAATATGTTTTTATACTTCCAGCTGTAGACACAGCGATTATAAATATGAATTACGTCATTTTAGTTTAACTAATGATTTAAAAGGTTAATTAAAGGAACGAAGATTACGTAGAAAATAATAATTAAACGCTGTTTAGAACAATTCTCGAGAATTAATTTATAACAACGGCGAAACGAAAATAATCTAAAATTACGAGAAAAAGAACAGTTTTATCTATTAATGTTTAGATATCATGCAAAAAGGCCAAAAGTATCCATAAAAAATTGCTGTAACACTGTATCCAACAAGGAGAAAGCACTTGCGAAAAAAACCACACACGATATACGATATTAAACGCAAAAACACAGTTCCACAAACACTTTTTAAAAAATAAACCTCACAATAATGACAGTTGCGAATTCGAATTAAAAAAAAGAAATCACTGTCACCTTTGCACCACAGATAATGTTACGCTAATGGCGTCCGCGCGCGGCAAATGACGGCCGATGACTGAGTGAGTGCTTCCGATGTACGAACGCGTGATAATCGTATGTGTAAGTTTTAGGGGTCGCTCTGCTAAGCAAAAAACTTAGATCATATTAATTTATATGTGAGAAATAATATTTGTTTGTATTTTGATGTTAAAAGAAGTTGTGTTGACTTTGAATAAACGACATCTCTGTGAAAGAAACTAAAAAATAATCATTTTTCTTAACATCTAATTGACATTATTTATTTTTATAATTTTATCGTCAATTTTCGGAGACGAATTGATAGTTAAGAAACTGTTTATTATGAAGTATTTAAATTGAGTAGGTACAATGATTTAAATAGAGATTTCATACCGATCATGCCGCCATCTTAACTTTGTGATTTTTCTTATAAAGTCGTTAAGGTGCTTGCAATTTCATATTACATACTTCTTAAGTTATTTTAAGAGTATGACTGAAGCGTGCAGGAAAACCTCGTGATTACACCTACTAGGTATCATCTTAACATGTTACTTTAACACATTGAACAAGCATGGTGATCAATGTTCGTGAAACGTCAAAATATTTGCTTAACATTTAAGTCTAACAATTTATATACAAGACTGTAATATTCGTTTATTGTTTAGAGTCCTGACTTGGAAAACATAAATAAGGCAAGGCTTAAGGAGACTCATTTAGTAATTTTTTTTATATTCTATCATTTTTTTTATTTCAAAAAAATGACTACAGGTCAATCTTAAAAGTAGACGGGTTAAAATTGAAAAGGTTAAAAACCTGGCAACAAAATAAGCAAAAAACTCTCTTGACAAAATCATTTGAGTCGTCACTCGTGTATATTCGGTTATTCCTCAAAACTTTTAAACGGCTCAACCGATTTTTAACAAACATAATATCTAAGAAAACTCGAATAACTCACCTTAAATTCAAAACAAACTAAATCGAAATCGCTCAATCACTTCGGGAGCTATGTCGTCACAGAAATAATGACGTATAAACTTATAACACCCCTATTTTGCGTCCTAATTATAATATATAATAATATAATATATCCGGGAAAACTCACACACGGTTATCTGATCCCAAGCTAAGCAGAACTTGTGTTATGGTAACCAGACAACTGATAAACTTACTTACATATTTCTAAATACATACATATTATAGATAAATTACACCCAGACACCAGAACAAATGATCATGCTCATCACACAACATTTGTCCTGGGAATCGAACCCACGACCTCCGGTATAGCAGTCGGGGTCGCTAACCAAGTACAACCAAGTCTTAAAAAATACTCGACTTTAAAAAAATAATCGTCAACAATTTCCATATTCGATTGACCTCAAGATCCTTTCAAGACATGTGTTTCGGAACCCCTGAGTTGATAAACTAATAATAATAATTTTAACATTGTGTAAATCTTTTCTTTGCACCCCTTATAACTGGTTTGTAAGACCGGATCTCATTTAAATAGTATACCAGCTGAAGTAGTAGTAGCTATAGTGACTAGCTGTTGCCCACGACTTCGTCCGCGTGGTTAGAAGATATAAGTTAGGAATTTTTGAACGGAAGCCCTCGAAGATGAATAATTTTACCTGTTTATTTTCCACATTTTCCATTGTATCTTTGCTCCTATTAGTTGCAGCGTGATATAGCCTAAAACCTTCCTCGATGAATGGTCAATTCAACTCAAAAATTTGAACCAGTAGTTCCTGAGATTAGCGCGTTCAAACAAACAAACTCTCCAGCTTTATATATTAGAATAAAAGTAAAAATAAGAAAGTAAGTGACTGTGCTTGTGTGTATGTGTTTGTTACTTCTTCACGTCCAAACGACTGGATGAATTTCGATGAAATTTGGTGCAGAGTTAGCTGAAACCTTGGTTTAACGTATAGTTAACTTTAATCCAACAGCCGGGTAATGCTTTTGCGGCTATAACAAAAATCTAGGCAGGCGAAGTCGCAAACATCAGCATTTATAAATTCGGTGTAGTTTATACGTATAATAACAATCGAACTGAGAACCTCCTATTTTTGAAGTCGCTTAGGAAGGTTAAATTCGCGACCTCGTGATGTTGACGGCGGTAAAAAGTCATTTGTGTCAAAGAAAATATATTATTTACTTTAAAAATACTAAACAAGGTAGGTAAGTCATTTTTTTCTTTAAACATAGATCATCTAGTTTACACTTTCATATTATTGTCCAAATCACCACATATATCCACAAAACATTCATTGACAATACAGTTTCTATTTTGGCATAAAGCGTCACATGCGGAATACAAAAAAGGTTATTATAAGCAAGCAAAGAGGTCTGCAAAACCAGGTCAATTTCACTAGAGGTGCCATGTGAGTTGATGTGAGTTTATAGAAAAGTCGCACGGTAGTCTATGTCGTGGCACAGACAAATATAATTATGTTAATGAAAAGACAAAAAAGACAGATAGTAAATATGGCTGTATGGGGTTAGATCCATTGCCTTTCCTATGGGGGATAAATAACAAAGATTGAAGAAAAAAAATACTGTTTTTTTTTCGGGTCCTTCAAGTATTGTCTTTCCCAATATTATTAATTTTTTATTGTTTAATTCAACAATATTATTTATACTTTATTAGATGTATGCTGTCAAAGTTTTAAAGATATCGCGTAAAGTTTGTTTTGACCAGAATTATTTTACTGCAAAAGCGTACCTTATTTTTTATCTTTGACTAATTTAGACGTTTCGTTAAATCAACTAATTATTATAATTGAGAAATTGGTTGTGATGAGAAGCTTTGCTTATTAAAATGGAGTTCAAAACATAGATACCTTAATTCATATGTATGTACTTATAAAATATTACTCATTGATTTCCATTTAAGCATTGCATTACTGCATCGATGATATCACAGGTGATACTTATATAATATGTATGTATTTAGAAATATATATGTAAGTTTATCAGTTTTCTGGTTACCATAACACAAGCTCTGCTTAGCTTGGGATCAGATAACCGTGTGTGAGTTGTCCCAGAATATATTAAATATATATATTATATTACTTACCAAGAAAACTAAATATTGGGCGTAGATTCATATTCCGAAGTGATAAAGGGAATCTTATAAGCCGTGCGCTTAAACAGATAACACAAGTAGTCACCCATCCATGGACTGACCTCGCTAAGCGTTGCTTAACCTATCAATTGGCCAAATTCGAGCTATTTGATAATATTTTTAACAACAAAATGTAAAATCGACTTCAAATAAAAACTAGATAATAAACGAAAATTGATTTTTTTTTGAGAAATAAGAATCGACAAAATTCATCCAGTCTGAAGTTCTGAGGAAAAAAAATACAGACAAATTGACAACCTACTTCT
The DNA here is from genome assembly GCF_003590095.1 of Trichoplusia ni. NCBI lineage: Eukaryota > Metazoa > Arthropoda > Insecta > Lepidoptera > Noctuidae > Trichoplusia > Trichoplusia ni. Next base: position 181,677 of record NW_020800102.1, read on the forward strand.
TTTTTTTAATAAATGACAAATGTACATATTTAGAATTATGATTTGAGGACAAAACGTTTTTGTCGGAACAAGCTTAGCTATTGAACTTGCGAAATATTAATTTATTTTTTCCTTCCTTAATAATTATTTTGCCTGGCATCATCTATTTTGAGATAAAAAGACATAGTGATTGGTAAACAGGAAAATCAGATGTTTTTTCGTTAATTCTTATAACTGTCAAACTGAAGGCGGCCATTTTTACTTTTTATAACCTAAAACCACTATACAATATTATAAACGCGATAGTTTGTATGTATGGATAATTATTCCTCTTTCACGCAAAAACCTCTCAAAACTTGGTACACAGATAGTTTATAACCAGCATTAACGTATTTTCCAGATTTCGATATATATATAGACATAAATAAAAAAACATAGCCGAAATTCCATGTTTTAAAAGACACATAATAAATATTAAAGTGATTAAATAATCATCACTGTTGTTTTGTAAGTATGCATCTACCTAGGTAAGTTGTACTAAAATGCAGTTACAAAATGAGTAAAGTTCCAAATAATAATTGGAAAGTACCGTAAAAAATACAAAACTCAAAGAAAACTCAGTAATTTTTAATTAATTAGACATACAAACATATATTTATAACAGCTAAAGGCTTATTAATATAAAACTACATTCCTTGTCAACATTTACAAGTTAAAATCTCAAATCTACGCGGGGGGTATTTGCCGACGGCTGAACAAACGACAAACGACAAAAATAAAAGGACATAGCTTGACAGTTATTCTAAATACAGAGCAAATGGCGCGCACGTGTTAAAACAAGAGCATGTGTCTTTAAGCATGGTTCCGTAGCTAAATAACTGTTTTCCTGCAACTGAAGCCGCCACGCTTGTGAGCTGCCCCACGGTGGGGCGCCATTACCAAAGCTGTTAATAACACCAGCCTGTAACTGTCCCACTGCAGGGCTCTCATACAGAGAACGAGCATTGATCACCACGCTTGTGAGCTGCCCCACGGTGGGGCGCCATTACCGAAGCTGTTAATAACACCAGCCTGTAACTGTCCCACTGCAGGCCTCTCATACAGAGAACGAGCATTGATCACCACGCTTGTGAGCTGCCCCACGGTGGGGCGCCATTACCGAAGCTGTTAATAACACCAGCCTGTAACTGTCCCACTGCAGGCCTCTCATACAGAGAACGAGCATTGATCACCACGCTTGTGAGCTGCCCCACGGTGGGGCGCCATTACCGAAGCTGTTAATAACACCAGCCTGTAACTGTCCCACTGCAGGCCTCTCATACAGAGAACGAGCATTGATCACCACGCTTGTGAGCTGCCCCACGGTGGGGCGCCATTACCGAAGCTGTTAATAACACCAATATATTAAACAAATAAAAACATGTAGAAACAAGTATACAAGGCACAATAATGATAATCACTTTATAATACCTGATAATAATTGTATTAAGATATGAAAATATGAAACTTATCTCTAAGAATTGTTATTTAAAGTGATGCAAGCGTAAGTCATCCAATGATACACCCAGAAACAAGACAAAGAAAAGAAGCACGTCAGGTGCAATTTGGACTCGCAACACTAAGGGTTCTGTACAATGGGGCTAAAGAAAACCATATCTATATACTATATACTAATATATAAAGCTGAAGAGTTTGTTTGCTTGTTTGAACGCGCTAATCTCAGAAACTACAGGTCCGAATTGAAAAAATTGTGTTGAATAGACCATTCATCGAGCAAGGCTTTAGGCTACAAACCATCACGCTGCGACTAATAGGAGCGAAGATACAATGGAAAATGTGCAAAAAAACAGGGCTGGTATAAATATTAACTTATATCTTCTACCCACGGGGACGAAGTCGCGGGCAACAGCTAGTTAGCAATAAATTAGTCAATTATGAACCTTAAGACGTAACAAGTGTTGCTTAACCTCATTTTTATATTTAGTGTTTCTTTTTATAGTCCAAACAGGTAAATGCACATCATCAGTGAAATTTTCACGATCGAGGTTCATGAGATATAACATGATGACAGTCGGATGTATTAACCTAAAATCAGCAGTGCCTCAGTAACAGGTTGAAAATATTGAATACGCATTTTTACCTTTTTACGAACAACAAAAATTGACAAAAACAGCTTTTTATGGTTCAGGAGAATGTGCTTATGACGTAACAATATACACGATTATGACGTCACGGGAGAGTTTAATTCAATCATATTTGATTGATTTATGTTTATTTGGAACAAAATAAAAAATACGCATGCATTATTATTATGCAATAAACTACAAGACAGTCACTCAAAAAATAATGACCTCATCCCTATTAAACACGATTTAATTATTCATATTTTATCGATTCATAATGGTTTAAAAAATTATGCACCTAATCTTGTAATGCGTCAAATAAAATTCTGAGTTGTCAAACCAATTATGTGTCATCACAGATCATAAAGTAGTTGTCACTGCACACATGCCCGTCATTACAACTCCTGTAAGCCGGGATCTACAATGAAACGAAAACCACCGAAACACTTAAGTTCGGTGTGTCCCAGGGGGGAACAATTAACTGCCTTGGAACCTGCCACACCACCTGCTACAAATAAAAAATGATCCCATGGAAACATACAATCAGGATGAAATCTATCCCATGTGTTAATTCTGGTTATAAACTATCTGTGTACCAATTTTCGTCTAAATCCGTTCAGTTGTTTTTGCGTAAAAGAGGAACAAACATCCATACATGCAAACTTTCGCGGTTATAATTGTAGGATGGGAAAGTATGCGAGTGTGTTTTAATGTCAAAATCTAAAATAACAAGTTTTTATAACAAATAGGTCGTTTTTAGGCAGTTACATGTTACAGTAGATACTCAAAGTGCGCGGTACCAAATTGTCATTCTTATGGAGAAGAAACGGCAAAAAACTATTAATGTGTATTCTTAACGTTATTTCTTAACTCATTAATCGAGTATTATACGTAATCTCGACACACAAAATATCGATGAATGCTAATACGATGCTACAAAACTGCGATGCACAGCGAAAGACCGTATCTGCGAAGCCACTACACTTCGAAGCACGTTACCGCGATAGATCTTCACTGCGATTCTACTGAGCTTGGATGCGTATTGATGATGTTAAATTAATTGGTACAAAACTATAAATGAAAACTGTTTAGAGATCAGAGAGCCAGTTCGTCAACCAGCCAGTTTGGTTGGAAGTAGATAAAAATTGCATAGAGCATAGCCGCGAGCCCGACCACGACGAGATAAAATCCTAAACCTGCATTGAAACAGATGGAAAAAGTCCTAAAACTTTCGTAACATTTAGTAAATAGTTACTACGTCACACCGCGTTCGTAAGAGGACCCGCGGGCATCAGCTAGCCATACTTTTTAGGGTTCCGTACCTCAAAAGGTAAAACGGAACCCTTATAGGATCACTTTGTTGTCCGTCTGTCCGTCCGTCTGTCCGTCCGTCCGTCCGTCCGTCTGTCAAGACCCTTTTTCTCGGGAACGCGTGGAGGTATGAAGCTGAAATTTATATCAATTACTCAGGTCTACTGTCCCTTGAAGCTGTGAAAAAATCAAACTTCTAAGGCAACGCAATCAAAAGATACAGCCGTTTATGCCGCAAATTTTCGACACTTGCAAGGGAATCAAAACCTACAGGGTGCTTCCCGTGAACTCAGAATCTTGAAATTTGGTACGAAGCAACGTCTTATACCATAGATAAAGGAAAAATTACAAAAACCATAAATTTTTAGTTACATCACATAATATTTTTTTTTTAATAATTTTAAACTTACTACCTATTTCCTCATAAACGCGTAGAGGTATTAAATTGAAATTCATACCAAATACTCAGGTCTATAATACCTTTAAGCTGTAACAAAATCAAACTTCTATGTCAACGCAATCAAAAGAAACAGCAATTTAAGCTGCATATTTTGAAACTCGCAAGTACTCGCAAGGGAATCAAAACCTAAAGGGTACTTCCAGTCGACCTAGAATCTTGAAATTTGGCACGAAGCAACGTTTTATAGCACACATAAAGGAAAAATTCCGAAAACCTTAAATTTTTAGTTACATCACATAATAATTTTTTTTTTAATAATTTTAAACTTACTACCTATTTCCTCATAAACGCGTAGAGGTATTAAATTGAAATTCATACCAAATACTCAGGTCTATAATACCTTTAAGCTGTAACAAAATCAAACTTCTATGTCAACGCAATCAAAAGAAACAGCAATTTAAGCTGCATATTTTGAAACGCGCGAGTACTCGCAAGGGAATCAAAACCTAAAGGGTACTTCCAGTCGAGATTGTCGTAATGAACGAACTTTGTAAACCTTGCAGGTTTGTACGGAACCCTCGGTGCGCGAGTCCGACTCGCACTTGGCCGGTTTTTTTTTAGTTTTCTTATAAATAAATGCGAACAACATCACATACATTGTTCTGAACCCAAAGTAAGTTGCTAAAGCACTTGTGTTATGGAATTCAGATACAAAGGTACCACATTGACCCGACCGGGGATCGAACCCGGGACCTCAGAGCTAGCGACACCTTGAAACCGGTGCGTACACCACTCGACCACGGAGGTCGTCATGTATAGGTCATATATAGGTATATGTGACATTTAATGATAGCTATGTTCATTTATCTATTAAACCAGTGTTTTTCCAAAGCATGTTTTGTTCTTGATATTAATAACTAAAACGGATAATCTTAATTATTAAATAATGGATGTGTTAATAATTTTCAATATTGAGTCATGATTACTATACACATCGATTTTAATTTGTTAAAATATATATTTAAATAATTGGTAGGTAACTAGGTACTCATATTAAGAAAAAAGTAAAAGAAAAATGATTTCACGGATAGCCAAATTCGGGACGTGTTGCAATTTAGATCCCTGGCTAAGACAAGCATTTGTGTGATCCACGAATGCTTGTTCTGAGTCTGTGTGTCTTTGTGCATGTGACTTGAATGTTTGTGAAACCCCCGTTAAACAAAGAAAAATTTCCTTAACGAGAATGTCGTTTTTCTTAAACTTGTTAAATGCAACTTGTCTATGCCCAGAATGCCAATTCCATTTACTTTTTTTCTTTTCTCGTTTGTGTCTTTATATATTTTGTCATAAGTTACTACTTACAAACATTTAAATAAACACTCTTTTCACAAAGATACATTACGAAGTCCCATTAAATATGATCGTTAAAGGAAATAATTCAAATACAAGTCAATATGACGTGTGTATGTGTTTTGTATGAAGTCATACAGGAAATGTGTGTAACGATCAATCATTCGCCGCATCTATTGTATGGGACTTGTTATTATAACGACTATCAGTTATTGGGTAAGCTGTTGTGTACGTATGTATATTATTGTTGACAAATTGGTATATTCGAATTTGACCGTTGAGTAATATAATACCAATTAAGGGAGGTTCTCATCTATATCTATACTTATACTTACTAATATATAAAGCTGAAGAGTTTGTTTGTTTGTTTGTTTGAACGCGCTAATCTAAGGAACTACTGGTCCAAATTGAAGATATATTTTTGTGTTGAATAGACCATTAATCGAGGAAGGCTTTAGGCTATAAACCATGACGCTGCGACTAATAGGAGCGAAGATACAATGGAAAATGTGAAAAAAAACAGGACGGGTATAAATCATAACTTATATCTTCTTCTACCCACGGGAACGAAGTCGTGGGCAACAGCTAGTTTTTACAGATTTTTTGATAAGTTGCTGTAGTTTCCAGTTCCAAAAAGGGGCAGTCTCTATATTCGTCCGTATTTCACTAGTAATAGACAAAAAACGATCTCAAAAGTGTTTTTTCGTGTTTTTTCTCTAAAAGCACGACTTTGGCACTATGAAATTTCGCGGAGATTTCACAAACATTCAAGTCACATGCACAAAGACACCCAGACTCAGGACAAGCATTCGTGGATCACACAAATGCTTGTCCTACACGGGGACCGAAACTTCTACCACACGTCTTTCTAAAAGAAAAAAAATGTTTTAAAGTTTAAGCTACTAATTAATTCCTATTAGTCAAAACTGTATTCCTTAATCTATGCTTCCATTTATAGACAACTAGCTTTTCGCCCGCGGCTTCGCCCGCGTCGATGTCGATTATATCGCGTTTCCAAGAGAACTCTTCAAAAGTCCGGGATAAAAACTATCCTATGTTCTTTCTCAAGGTTAACTCTATCTCAGTACCAATTTTTTTTAACTCAGTTCAATGGTTTAGACGTGAAAGCGTAACAGACAGACAGACAGAGTTACTTTCGCATTTATAATATTAGTCGGGATAGAAGCTTAATTCATCTCCAAACTCGACATACATAGTTTGATGAATCAATATTAAATCTATGACTCGTTGAACCGCTATTTGACATTTCACCTTTTAAATAGTATGACTCAAGATGACATCTGTCAACTTGTAGATACATTTCTTTCAATTTTCTTTAATCTGTCTATCTAAGGGTATCTTTCGGGTCGTAAAATTGTCTTAAAAGTGACGAGAAAGTTGATGATTAGTTTTATATCTTATTTATTTATTTGTAAAGGACCACCAACAGCTATTGAGTAATTAAAACATACCTACTAATATAATAAAAGCGAAAGTTTGTATGTATGGATGTTTGTTCCTCTTTCACGCAAAAACCACTGAACGGATTTAGAAGAAACTTGGTACACAGATAGTTTATAACAGGATTAATTCATCGTGTAATAGGATTAACTTGCAAATAAATACATTTCTTTTATATAATATGTTCATTCTGACCTCTATTTTAAGTTATAATTATGTTAATAAGTTAATTACAAAGTAAACCGCCATAAGTAAAATGTCAAAATTAAAACAATGGATCCAAAAGCCATTGTTAATATTTAGAAAGCGATGGATAATAACTTTTGGTTGGAACCTTTTTAGGGTTCCGTATTCTAATTGCAAAACGGTATCCTAAAACTAAGAATTCGGTGTCAGTCTGTCTGACACCACGCTGTATCTCATGAATTGTAATAACTATAAGCCTTTTGTTGCTCATCGGCTATGGAAATGTCAACCTTCTTTCCTCCGTTTGGTCAGGTACGAAAGCATAATTTTCGTGTGTCATTTTTTACAAACACATAAATAAACGACTGATTTAATCTTTATCGGAGTTTTATTTATCCTAGTTTTATTTTATACTACGCTTTTAGACAAAATAACGAACCAAGATTGGTTCTATATTTAACTACATTAACAAGATGTGTATAGATAGTTGACAGTTCCACAAATAATACAAAAACAGTATACAATTAATTTATGATGGCTTAAAATCATTTTAAATCAATTTTAGTACGGGACATACAAAAAAAAATATTTTTTGCTTTCTTTAAAGATACGGAACACTAAGTACGCGCGTACAACTCGCTTTGAGCCCTTTCTAGTGTAAAACGACACCGGACCATAGATCTCGGAACTTCTATTGTTCTAGACAAAAAAAGGGAACTTAGTAGAAAAATGGAATCATTGTTTTTTGAACTGTTGTCATTATATTGTGACATCTCAGTGTGTACAACAGCAGTTTCATTGACAAATGGACAGGCTGTTTTTTGGACATTATTGAGAAGAAATTTAAAATTAATACAGGCTTATATACATCGCGATTTTTTAGTTGTCTTACAAAAGCAGCCCAGTTCATGTATCCAATGACTAGAACACGTTCATGATAAAAAAATTGGTATTTATGAGATTTTTTTCAATATTATGATGCAATTCGTAGCTTTTTAGAGACACAGCTCTGTTGCGAGGTCCGAGCCTTGTAACATCTTACGTCGGATACATGAACTGGGCTGCTTTTGTAAGACGACTAAAAAATCACCGTGTATATTGTGTTTCAAAGTTGGGCAAAGGCCTTTTTATAGCAATAGAAATATTATAATAGTTCAAAATTTATTTTGTACGTTTTTGTTCTGATTTGCTAGCGTTTTAGTACACAATTAAACAAGAGGAAAAACTTTAAAAGTTGTGTGTATTAAGCTACGTCAGAAAGAGGCCTACAGGCCCTGCCGGGGCAGCGGGATGGTCACAGGTTAACGTGGCCCCGGTACACAAAGGGCATAGGAACGAACTTGGGTTTTAGGCAGTAGAAGTCTGTCATCCGACACCTGACGTCTGATATTCTGCCCTTTTTGACAATTTACGATTGCTTGCGCTTTTGATGTTGTGATGTATACGATTACAAATTAATAAACAGTGCGGGTTCGTACCCGCAATGTTTATTAATTTGCCGTTCGCGCGCACTACTGCCCCCCCCCTGCGGTCCCGGCGAGTCAATTTAATAGTAGTATTTAGTCCGGAAGACTAAATACTACTATTAAACCTTAATTTATTTCTTACTAGCTGTTGCCCGCGACTTTGTCTGCGTGATTCTCAAGATGTGAAAAACTATGAAGTTTAATAATAACGATCATCTCAAAAATGTAATGCAATATTGAAAATGAAACACTTTTTTATATTTTAAGCTTGCTTTTTTATTTCTAAATTATAATGAATCTTGAGCGGCCCAAAGACTATCAAATGTTTGAATCAAACACATTTCATCGTTTACGATACTATCCTGGTGTCAAATATTTCACAGCTGTTTTAATAACTTTTTTTTATTTAATCCCAAAACGAGGGGTTTATAACTTTGACATACCTGACTGCCTGTCTGTCTGCGACATCATAGCTTCCGAACGAATTGAACTATTTTAATTTAAACGTGAATTATGTGCGAGTGTTCGTTGAGACATGTTTGACAAATCGAGCCGTTTAAAAATGGGCGGGGGGGGGGGGGGGTTCAAGTAGGAAAAAATAACAGAAAGTATAACTCAGTCTTAGCACTTCTGCTAAAAATGATTTACTTTCGAAATTTTCCATTTACTAATTGGGTAGGTTATGATTTTCGAGCACGTCTGTTCTTGGGCCGGCCTACACCTGAAAGGATTATGACAGTGATTATGAGGTATCATAAAATTATTATTGTACTGTAACCAAAGAGGTAAACCAGAACCATATTACTAAGGCCCCGGTGTCCGTTTGTCTGTCTGTCACCTGGCTGTTTCTCAGGAACAGTGATAGCCAGACAGTTGTTATTTTCACACACGATGTTTTCTGACGATATAAAGAAGATGTCAAATTATTTTTGTGGACGGAGCTGGTGAAGTGAGAGTCGGGCTCGGTAACTGTGGATGTTACATAGTGTCATAAGATATAAGATTTTGCAAAATTGCGCCCAGATAAACGGTTTCCTGAAACACGTTATGTTTGATTGTCCTCTTAATATTAAAACTGATCTTCCTCACAATCATTTGGAATATTTCCAAAATAAAAAAGTTGGTAAACGTGTTATCTTGGCCCCCTGGTGTTTTGATCATGATTTGCCTTTAAATTGCTGATAAATAAATAGCGTGGTAGTAAAAAAAAATATCAGACACCCCTTTTTTTAAATTGACAATGACAAAAATCTAAAGTATAGGATATGTGTAATTTATGATGTTACGACAAAGCAAAATATGAACATAAAAGTGACTTCATATGCATGAGTTCTATTTACTGTACCAATTTACAAAGAAAAATTGCGTATTTTATTCGTTACCCTACCTGACGATCATTGAAGTAAAATACCTACCGTCATCCCTACTGCATAAATGGAACTTAAATAAAGACTACATGAGGTTGGTTATGAGGTTACGCTGTCGATACCGACAGCCAAAATGATTTTTCCAGACCTTGTATGACGGATGTAAGTGCTGATAGCTACACGCTATTATCAGCCTTACTGGGGAAATTTCCAAAAATATGTTCCTAATCCTCGTTGGCTTAGGGATCTCAGAAACTTCCCCTGTTTTTATCAGGCTACGAAAGAAGAAAATTTTAAATAAGTAGAAATTACAATAAATTGTTAAAGGAATTTTTGGAAGGACCATGTGTGCGGTCTCTATAATGGCGGATGTACACCGATCAAATCGTTAAAATATTGAAAAATCCCAGGTATCAGTAGACATTATTCTATCAATAGATACATAATGTCTATTCATAGCTTTGGTCTTATAGATCTTTCACATTGCATACCTATTATGCAGTTTTTATGCAAGTTTTCTTATCCCAAATACTTTTGGCCTATGTAATGTTGCAAAAAGAAAAAAAAATTGTTGCTAGTTGTTACAGATGAACCAAGGTAATAATTAACTGTGTCGTTCAGTAATTTTTTGTTATGCATAATTATAGATGAGATCAATGTGAACTACATGCAACTTTGGGTTGAGTGTTACTACGAATGTTTTGATCTTGAAGTAGCTTCGCCAACATTACCGAGCTAAAAACATATACATATACATTTGAACTTGAGTAATTTTAGTGCATCAATAAAAATAAAAATAATTTAAGTTCCTTTCTTTCAAGAATGTATCGATTACGGTAACAATTGCATAAAAAAACGTATTAGTTTATGTTTCTTTTATTTTACTTGTGAAATAGTCGCGGTAGGCCTATATAGACTTGAAAGAGAATAAAATGACTAATTTTGTGAAAATGATTTATTTTCGAAAAATCCTATTATTGCTCTGCAAAAAGTCTTAAGATAAATAGCGTGATGTTTTTTTGTGTAAATTGATGACCGTGCTGCCTACTACTTAATGGGGTGAAAATACACCTCATAATTGTATTACATGATGTTACGGGTGAGTCCAAAAAATTAAAACTTTGCTGCTCATGCCCCCAGCATAGCAGCGTTATGGTTTTTGTATATTTGTTGTATCATGTGTACGATAAGATTCATGGAAAATTTGAACGAAATATATTCAGTAGTTTATGAGATAATTTGATATTTGTTTATAGATATAAAAGGCTCCTGCTCACCCCCTGTAACGAAAAGCGGAATAATAAGTAAAAAGTATGTTGACCGGACCTCTTGTTGATATTCTCTGAAAATTTGAATCAGATCTATCCAGTACTTTCCGAGATCTTTCCGGACATACATACAGACAAACAGACAAACAGACAAAAATTCTAAAAATCATATTTTCGGCATCGGAATCGTTCGGAGATCACCCTGCAATTATTCTTTTTTTTAAATATTCAATGTACAGTTTTCACTTTTCTACAATTTTATTATATGTATAGATAAAAAAACAGCTCACTTTATATATTTAAGGCACACAATGAAATAACGTAAGCATCAAATCTATGCATAGCCGTTGCCAGAACTTGTTCTAACGTAGTGGTCTGTGGCAACATAGCTTCTAAACAAATTGAGCTTTTCCAATATAGTTCCTTTCATATTAAAGGTGAATTATGTGCCAGGGTTATTAGACTTGGTGTATGAAGGATTGCAACGCATTGCCATACATCGACACAAAAACGCGCATGACGTAGCACGGCGGTTCAGGTTTAGTCAGTAAGAGTCTGACACTACCCATTTTCTCCCCCGAGGGAGTGGGTGTCCATGAGGATTCCCCCGCCTAACCAAATAAAAAAAAGGTTATTAGACTTGGTCGATAAAAGAAAATTGTCATGATAACGACTTATAAATCGATTGATAGGGCATGTTCGAAAAATTGTAACTTATCGCTAACGAAATTCGTGTTTCGGAAGGCACGTTAAATTGTGTGTCCCGGCTCCCGGCTGCTTTTCATACATCTTTGACAGTTGTTACAGGTAGTGAGAAGCTAGAAAGTCTGTCCAGTCTAACTAAGGGGTATTGTGTTGTCTGTAACTGGGTTGAGGAGGTCAGATAGGCAGTCGCTCCTTGTAAAACACTGGTACTTAGCTGAATACGGTTAGACTGGAAGCCGACCCCAACATAGTTGGGAAAGGCTAGGCCGATGATGATGAGGAGTTATACCCATCTACGGACCTACCGCGTCAAGCGTGCCTTAGTCTGTGATCGATCCACTTATGCAGTTAGAGCTTATTCACGAGCTCCTTCCGCACAACCTTATATATTTAACTAGCTATTGCCCGCGACTTCGTCCGCGTGGTTAGAAGATATAAGTTAGGAATTTTTGAACGAAAGCTCTCGAAGATTAATATTTTTCCGCGTTTTTTCCACATTTTCCATTGTATCTTCGCTCCTATTAGTCGCAGCGTGATATTATATAGCCTAAAACCTTCCTCGATGAATGGTCTATTCAATACAAAAAGATTTTTTCAATTTGAACCAGTAGTTCCGGAGATTAGCGCGTTCAAACAAACAAACAAGCTCTTCAGCTTTATATATTAGTATAGAAGTATAGATATAGATTTGAATATCTCACACTTTAACAGTCACAACAGTACCGTTGAGCCAACAAGTGGATAATTCAAGGTTTATTACTACAAAACATTTGGAATTTATCGAGTTATCTCACGATATTTCCCGGTACATGCATAGCTGGTTGAATCTATACTAATATATAAAGCTGAAGAGTTTGTTTGTTTGTTTGAACGCGCTAATCTCAGGAACTACTGGTCCAAATTGAAAAATTATTTTTGTATTGAATAGACCATTCATCTAGGAAGGCTTTAGGCTATAAACCATCACGCTGCGACTAATAGGAGCTAAGATATAATGGAAAGTGTGAAAAAACCGGGCAGGTATACTAAATCATAACTTATATCTTCTACCCACGAAGTCGCGGGGCAACAGCTAGTATAACCATAAACGTAAAATAAAAAGTAATTGGAAGTGGCGTTCTGGACATAGACAAGTTGCATTTTTCTAGTTTAAAAAAAACGACTGTCGCATTAAGGGAATTCATCTTAGTGTCAAAGCTTCACAAACATTCAAGTGTCATGCCCAAAGATACCTCAGGACAAGCATTCGTGCACTGTTGGACAGATTTGTCCTACAGTGAGTTAGTCGTGGTGACCTCAACCAGTCGGCAATTGTATTGAACTGACTTTTGACTATTCAACTTGGTTCAGTATATCGTACCTTTAAAACTTTTAAGCTAATAAATAAACAGTTGTGTTTATTTATTTATTAGCTTTTTTTTTAATAATACCACAACTGCCACCAAACTTTTACCAAATCTATACTTACTAATATATAAAGCTGAAGAGTTTGTTTGTTTGTTTGAACGCGCTAACCTCAGGAACTACTGGTTCAAATTGAAAAAATCTTTTAGGAAGGTTTTAATCTATATAACATCACGCTGCAACTAATAGGAGCGAAGATACAATGGAAAATGTGGCAAAAACGGGGAGAAATATTAATCTTCGAGGGCTTTCATTCAAAAATTCCTAACTTATATCTTCTAACCACGCGGACGAAGTCGCGGGCAACAGCTAGTTAAATATACTAATACTGCATTATATCAGCCTTTTATTTATTTAACGTGTGCTTTTAGAAATAGACGCATTAAGATTACGAAAATTTTAAATATATAAAGAATTGGTGCACATAATAATATCATTTTATTTTGAGTAAATAATCATACACTAAGTGGACTGTTTCTCGTCTTTGGCAGTATAGACACCTGTCACTTCCCTCTACTTATCTATGCTCCGTGATTACTTTGCTGTCAGATTATAATCGTTTGCGCGGTATGCGACTTTACGATGCGATTTCACAAGGACTTTCTGCATGAATCTAACTGTTACTTTAGCAAGTAAATTAATGGTATTTATCATAATACTAGTAGAAAAATACTTGGTTTAAATACGGATTTTTTATTAGTTAGTACAATGAATGTCAAGTACTTATGAAACTCTACAGATAATATATTTACATGTTTATCTTTTTTATAGTATTTTAAATACATTGAAATGAAAATTTGTTTCGACACCTTTGCAGGTATCATGGTCACGGGCAGACTGAACGTCGGGATTAAACCATCGCAATCGCATTAAACCGCGATAAAATCCGTAAAAGTAGTTTCATTTCAATGTCTAACATTCGCGTAAACCTAAGAAACCACTATTTTAAATACACTTTAAATTACATACTAAAAATGTTAAATTAATACCTCACTTTTCTATTTTTGGTTTTTATTGACGCACATCATAAAAATTGCGAGTTTCGGATCCCTTACGCAAAAAAATATAAAGAAAACAGAAGAACAAAAATTCTGAACTAAATTCGCCGTTCGCGCCGAATTTTGAAAATCGAAACAAAAACCGCGGGCGGTTGGAATGACGTCAACGTATTCAAAGTTATCCAACTTATAGATGCAGTTTCGTAATTTGTTTATAAAGCTTAGTTAGTCGCAATAAGGTTCAAATTTGCTTGTTAAGAACTTTTGGAGGTCAAAAGTAAATTTGTATTGAGTTATGACCGTAGATGATCTCACTATGGCATTCGGGAAATTATTAATTGAAAGATTGTTTTTTCTTTGTTAATTGATAACGGTTTAGTAATTTAGCGGTTAGACGAAAACACGCTAACATACATTTTTTATTCGATTGTAAACCTCTGCTAAGTAAGACAATATTGCTCTATCAAACTAATTATGAAGACGAAAGTTTGTGTGTATGTTTGTAACTTCTATAAGGACAAACAGCTTGACAAATTTTGATGAAATTACAGAGTAATTTAACACTTTGGACTATCCC